>NC_050478.2:128224135-128532885 GCF_012460135.2 Molothrus ater
GCAACGTGACAGAGTCTGAACTATTCTGCCAACTCAGCAGATAAAGCAGGGAACTCTGCCATGATCCCAGGCACGTTGTGCTCCACACTCCTGGGTTCTGCTGCAGCCACAGAAAATTGCTCCCAGCTTGCTCAGGTATCTGGTCCTGATGCTGCGGTCACTTCATGACCATGCTAACACATGGCATGGTACAATTATAAAAATGCTTAAGGAAAGCATATATATCTACACCCATGGAGATTTACTCTCCAAAATATGTGTCATCATTGATATATTTGCTGAGTAATAGCAAAGTCATGCTTCACAGAGAGTTAGAGCAGACAATGTTTTTTCCAACACAAACTATTTTATGATTCTTCTGATGCAGTTAGAGCTTTATACTAGGTATTACAATCAAATATAAATAAACCAAATAAGTAATGTAAATCCTTGGAAGACTGAAATGATATACATTTCATATCATTTTTATCTGCAAAAAAGTTGTAGAGTGTTTTTACTTTATTGCTTCTGGTACTTGCAATATATCTTTTGACTTATATAGCCAGCTGCCTTATATAATATCTTGTATTTTGCCTACTACTTCTAACTTTCAACATCCTTAACACAGACCCTCAACTGACACATGTAAAAGAATCACCCTGCAGGAATAAGCATCTCTATGTTCATGAGATGACTCACTGAAGATCATGATAAAGCTGATTAGGATTCAAAAGCTGCGAATTCAAAATTCTCAAAGATGAGAGCTGAAAACCTCTCCTCTCTTTCACGCCAGCTCAGTTTTATAACTGAATCTACCGCAGTGATTCTCTCTAGATAATAATCTAAACTTCCATTAAAGTACTAGAAATATTCCAAAATATAACACTTTCAGCTTTATATTATAAACATATTCCACAGTTTTTCCCATTTCAGAACACAATATTTCACCCACTCAACTTGAATATACTACGATGCATGAGCAAAACCAGGAACATGCCTGGGTTTTAATTAACATGTCTCATGACTGAAATATAGTGGTACATAAGACAATGCATAGAGGATCCTGAGAGGGAAGCAATGAAAAAGAAGAATTTTCTAGTAGAGCTTGAGTATTCAAATGTAGTTCAGCAGAGCACCTAGACTAATCAATTGAAGTAGTTCAGGCTTAAAACTAAGCATGAAACTTAAATATGCCTTTTAAAAGTGCAGTACTAAATGCAAAATATGAAAAGTACTTGGTTCTTTATGGATTTTGTGAGATTTTTTCCCTCAGATCTTAAATATAACTTTATTTCTATATGCCACATACACATAGTTGCCTTTTTCCAGTGATATTTTCAAACACCAATAATATGGCAGATGTTTAAATAGTAAATTACCACAAGAGTTGTAACTATGCAGTTATTGTATATATATACTGCAGCTACATATTTACCTTCTTCTTAACTTTTGGCAACAGATCTGCAATTCTGACCTCTCTCATATCAAGGGTTTTGTCCCTTAATGAGACCAGGATTTCAATCAGATCATTCAAACAGGAGCAGGTATGTAAGACTTTATCATCTTTAGAGTTCTTAAATTATGAATGAACAAAATAGCATTCAGTTTTTTTTAAAGGCATTCTCTAAATCCATTGATCTGTACAGAATCTGATCCATTTCAGCAGTCTTTACTCTACTGAAGTGTTTTCTATGCCTTATGTTTTATGTAAAAGTCATAATGGTTCACAACAAATTATTTTATCTTTTTTTTTTTTGCCAAACATTTTAGGAGCTAAATTTAAATGGAGAAAGAGAGTAGTAACTAATAAGTTTCTTTTTCATGTTAAAAAACTATTTTTAGATATTTACCCTTGATATTTACCTATGTTAGCATCATCTATTCAGCATAAAAAGTAAGAAAAGAGAAGACAACTATTTCATGTGATTATCAAAAGCAAAAGCTTTAGTTACACCAAGCACTTTCCAAACTCCTTTAAATGCTGTTCATTTTCAGTTTGTTTATGTAGTTTCCAGGATGAAGTAATAAGTATGGCCTTTGCTGTGCACTTAAAAATGAAGAGCCAAGGAACAGTGGCACTGTGGTTCAAAAAGCTAGAGAATATATATGGTCTTAAGTCTCTGCAACTGCACTAATGTTTAGCCAAAAGACCTTCACAGGTCTCTCCTGTCTAAAGAGGAGAAAAGTCCACATTAGAATACTGATTAATTAAATCTGGGTTCTATCAGAATTTTTACATTTCAATTTAACAGTGTCTCATGTTCTCTGTTCACATTCACAAAGGAAGTAAGTAAAAAAAAAAAAAGAAAATTCTTGCAAGAGCAATAATAAAATGAGGGAGAAGCAGTAAAGTCAACGAACTAAAAGCAAGGAAAATTTGTGTGCTTTCTTGATCAGAAGCCAGCCACCACTGGGAAGAGCTACAGATTCTAAGGCACACAGCACTTTGCATGGGTTATGCATCAATCACAAAGGAAGATAGGTTAGACAGATAGAACTGGGATTATTTCTAAAAGTAAAAATGTATTAGGTTTCAAAGGCACCTTCTCCAGCCCTGCAGATGTAGGCAGGTATCACTAAAAAGTTGCTTTTCATCAAAGCAGCCCTGAACAGTGAGAACATGTTTTAAAAATAGTTCAAACATAATTAATGTTCTTTTTCTATTTGTAACTGAATAAAACAGTTTAATCTTGGAAAAAAGACTAGAACATAAGTGCCTTAGTTCTGAGTCAAGAAAGAAAGACATCAAGAAAAAGACATTTACTAGGAATAAATTTGGAACAACTATAAATGAACTCATATTATAAAGATCCAAAATACATTTTAGTTTTATCTGTAACACTACACTCTTTACTTACCCATATTTTTCAGCTGAACCATTGACTATATCATCTGCCCATGAACTTGCACCATTGTACCACCTTACAATGCAGTCAAAATAAAAGAAGTGTTATTAAAAAATTATGTATTACTATTACTATTAGCACTCTAATTCATGTGACATGACCACTTCTCAACAAAATAGGAAGATTTCCAAATGTTTTCAAATAATTTTGTACATTTCACATTTTGTTTCAGGTATGAAGAAAACCAACTTTTTCAAAACCAAACACCAAGAAAATTATAGGGCTTTTTTTTCCTTATATAAATATAATATTTTATCTCTAGTCTTTTCAGCAGTTAAGCCATAAACTTCAGTTACATAAAGACTAATTGATCTCTTGTCTTTGCGCACATAAATGTCTTCATGTTTTCAATGGCCATTGAACTTGTGGAATAATAAAAATGAATTGTGGAGACAAAACATTAACAAAAATAACGTAATATACATTAAGAGTTTAAAATATTGCTTTTAACTTCAAATGCATGACCTTGCCAGTTGTAATCTTTTTTTCTGTTTGATAGGGTAGATGATTTCTCACAGGTATGTAAGAAGCAGAAGAAAATTTGCTTCAATGATCAAACAATGAAAACTAATTAAATTTTATAGTGGTATTGTTCTTCCAAGTACTGAATATGGGGTGCCCAAGCATTTGCAGTAGCACTTCAGCACATTAGTTGAAGAAAACATAAAACACATATAGAAGTATTTTATCTTAAGAGAAAACATAGAGAAAAGAAATAATGCAACAAAAAAGGTTGCTTTAAGAAATCAGGGGATAAACTTCTTATGTGCCACTACTCCAATATATCAAAAATTAATAGTAGATAAAAATCATGCACCATTTGGTTTAGGAGTTTCAACTAAATCTCTGGAGTTTTATACTTTCAGGATCTCACTAGGGTAAAGCCAGGGAACTCTTATGTTGTCTGTATTCAGTGATTTCCACATGACAGTGAGTAAGAAGACAGGGATTATCAGCAAATATCAAAACACCATTATATGATCAATTTGCTTGTCTGCCTTTTCTCCAAACTTCACATGGTGCAGAATCTGAGCATTTGCAGTATGTTTACAAACTTAATAACCCCACATCTCCGGGATATTATGTTGAGGGAAGACCATATGGGGTGCAATATATGTGAATGTCAATCAGCTGCCCTTGTTTATTCTCTGTCCAATTGGATGGTATGGGGAGCAATTTTTTTTTTTTCATGGTTTACAGCCAGATCAATGGCTGGATGAAAGTCATTTAAGTTAAATCTACTTGAGTTTTAGACTTAATCCCATATAAATTAGAATAATGCTGGAGTATGACAGGTACATCTTTATACTCTCCCTGATAATCCATATCCTCAAAACCAAAGCCAGTCTCTCCAGTTAGCCAGTATTTTTAATAAGAGTTTTTGATAAAACTACTACATTGCAGACACCATAAATACATAAATATGGGTTTAAAATTGCAGTGCACTTTATTTTTTCTTAAATATGACTATTTATTTATAGCAATCAAATAAAAACAAAATTTCTCGCTATTTCTTAGGAAAAGATCCCTGCTTTAACTGTTCTCATAACATAGACAAAAATCAGACATTTAAAGAGGGAGAGGAACATTGATTTCCTCTTTTCTTCAGATTTCCTTCTCTTTTGGCCTAGCTCCTCAAACATGAACAGCTGTTATCAAATAACTATTGCCAGAGACACTCCAAAACTTTTCAGATTACATGTCAGATTTTAGTGATATTATGCTCATTGTGATACATTATACACATAACAAAATTTAGGAAGAACAACAGTATTTTGATTCCTAGTACGGTAAACACTCAAAACCAATTTGAAAGCATTTGGGTAGTCCTTTTTTAAGTCAATGTGGGCAGTAACATGCTAAAAACTGAGCACCATCTTAGGGTACTCAGGTTATTGAAAGAATGAAATTGAGGACTCTAAATTGCCCTTGAACCACTTCTAGTGACAGAAAAGGTTAGCCATTAGAATTATGGTGCAGTTAAGTTTAGAAAAACCCTTCAGTTGTACCTAAGCTCCTCTGTACTATTCAGTTTCCTCCCACATCTAATGAATAAAAATTTTTTCAAGCTAAGAATTATGCTTAAAAAAATCCAAAAGTCAAATAAATGGAGGGCTAAAAAGAAAATGAGGTACTTAAAACTATGGAGATTAGTTGTTCTGTATTTAGAGAAATATGGCATAAAGTGCACTGTAAATTTAAATATCATTAGTCTAGGTCAATTAGAATTTTAGACTATGCTTCATAAAAATTTATTACTCAACTCTATCTATTTTTACTATATAAATTAAAATACCTTTCAGGAGTATAGGCTGTGTCATCATAATATGAATTAGGCACTCTTCTCTCCTGCCTAGTCCTCCTGAATGTGGAATAAATAGCACAGATATTTCAGACATTTTAGAGGGTGCTTTTTTCATTATGTATTCCCTTACTGTATTATTAAGATGTGATGAAGATGGAGCTAATTTATCTTCAATTCAGCTATATACTCTGAACATATATTTTCATATATATATATGTATATATATGAAATTTTAAATCCTGCTTTCAAATTCAATTCAGAAATAATTAACAACTTACTGAGAACAATTGATCAATGCACATATATTTCATGGAAGTAAAAAGTTATATTGACAGAAAACTGGTACTTGAACAACAGAGAATGTTCAACAAAAGAAGGATTTTGATGTTAGAAAATGTCTGCTGGGTAAAACAAAAGTCAGGAAAGAAAATGGAAGCAAAATCTAATTTCCTTAAGTGAAACAACAGAAATTCTGCCTGAAAGAAACCTCACATCCTGCACAAAACATACACAAACCGACTTTTATGGACCTACAAATGCTAAACTCAAAGGCTAAGTGGAAAAAATAAATTGGACAGTGTGGTGCTCTTGCTGATTAAGCTGAGCTCTTAGGTCAGGAAGCTGAGAAAGAATTTCATTTCAGTGAGGTTTTCAGCATAATTTTATTTGGAATGAACTGCTAATATTTTTTTAAACACAAGAAAAAGGTTAAGAATAAGAACCTTGAGAACATTACTTTGTTTTTGAGATCATTGGTGCATCAGACAATTTAAAATGTTACTGTCCAATTATGAATTAGTCCATATAACTCTGCAGGATTCTGAACTGGGGGATATAGATGCAGTGTAAGTAAAGCTCAGCATGTCCAGCCATGATGCCTTGTGTACCTGCAGTGTGAGCAGCTGCAGCAGGGTGAATTGTCCCCAGCTGGTGCTACCATGCTGACTGGAACTTTGAACAGTCAAGGGACCTTGGGGTGTGGCACAGAGCAGCAGGATGCTCTTGGGAAGACCGCAGGTCCTAAGGGCTCTGAAGTCACTGAAGATGCACAGGTGCTTATTGCCTTTCTTAGGCATAGGCTGGAGTAAATATCTTGTCTATGCTGCTGTTCCTTTTGGGAGGGAAAGAGTTGGACTTTTTCAAAAGGGGGGAGCTATCAGAAAAAAAAAAAATTATAACCTAAGAATGACCTCAGAAATTAAGGGTTTTGATAATGTTAATGTGTCCTAGAACTAATGAACTGAAGTCTGTCATATCAGATAAACAGTGACTGACACAAACTTCAGCAGAGAAAAGACAAAAGAGAACCAAGTAGTCACTCTGTGGGGAAAAAAAAAAGGAAAAAATGCTAGAAGAGACCACAAGAGTTAATGGAGTGGCAGTGAATGACTTCAAGATAAGCAATAAAAGGAGCCATGAATAACAAAGGCAATTTTGACTAATATGTTTATATCATTTATTTGCCTGCAGGACACAGACACTGATGGATTCAGAGTGACATGAGATAAAAAACTCTCTGTCCCAGATGAGAGACTCTTTCCTGAATGCTGAACTGTACAGAGCAATATTTGCTATTTTGGTGAATAGTGGAAACTGGAAAGTTGATTCATATGCATGATAAAGTGAAAGACAGGAAGAAATGTAGTTGCTTGATATCAACAAGACATTGATTAAGAAGATGGAACTAAGAAGACAGGAAAAACACCTTGGCCTACAAAATAATGTATTTTAGAGCAACCACTGAACTGGGAAAACTGTAAAGATAAAAGAGGAAACACTGTTTAAAAGTAATTGTTCATATAATTACAATGAAATTGTGAAATAGAAAATTACTTAGTGTTTTTCAATGTCTAAGGAGAAACTGGATAATGATTATGCTATAAATTGTTCTTCCATTGCTGTTAGAGTACAGGAAGACAAAAAAGATGAAAAATCCAGGAACTAGAATTGTGGCTTTGAGGTATTGAGAGGAGTTCATATCTGGCAGGATGACTCAAGTAACTTGAACACTAATGTTACCCTCAGGCAGCTTGGATTCCAGAGGATCATAGAATCCAGGATCAGTTCCTAGGCCCAAGGAATCTCGAGATACTGTTCTAACAGTGAGCTAGAAATATTCCACTGCATGTCGGATTTTCATTTCTGATCCAGGCAGAATTAGCTTTAATAACCTTCGGTTCCATAAAGCCTTGGAAAAGATTTTCCCACTGCTTAAATCCTAGCTTTTTCATCTTTATGAAGTACTGTAACTTTTGTTCTTTATTTTCATTGACTTTATTTTTGAGAGAATAATTTCAGAAACAATGATTGAAATTTACAAGTCAAGAACCTCAAAGTAAAACAATTTGAGAATAGCTCCAAATTCACTAATATCTGAACAGCCACAGACATAACCAGTAATCTGAAACAGGTTCAGAGAAACTAGTGCAAATCAGAGTATATTTCTAAGGCAAAAAAAAGTGCATAAAAATTAATTATTGAAATAGCATACAGATGAGCACACTTCATCATGCATTTTACGAAAACAAAAAATCCCTCTCCTTATCGAAGTTTTTACATGTGGATAGAAATATTTATACATTTCCTTTATACTAGGTTTCATGTAAAACAGCATCATTTCAAAACAAATGCTTGACTGAGTTTTAAATGTCAAAATTTTTAATATACCATAGTTTTGGAGAATTTTAAAAAAGAAATATTTCTTTCAAAGGATTTTTCAGATCCTGTTTTTGCTTCTGCATGCAAAAGTAATTTCACATTCACTTAAAAATATGGTGACATATGATCTGAATACAGAGCAAGCATTAATGAACTTCTCAGACTCATATCCAGAGGGCAGCCATGAAGTTAATATATAAAGAGTTCTTTACTTGCTTTGGAAATTTTTTATATGGCCCCTCTTTTAAAGCAACACCTCTATCAATCATTGTATCTGATCTGAAGTCACCATTTCCTCTTGACTGGCTCACAGCTTTCAGTTTGATATTCTTATTTCTATTTACACACAGCTATGTAAACTTTTTTGGTTTGCAACAATTTTGAAAATATCTTAATTACTGTACTTGAGCAGCATAACTTAAAAGCCACTGTATTTCAAGTGGCAAGTTATTTCACAGAAATTGTCATGGGCTCAAATTCTCTCTCCATATATTTCATGTGTAAATAGGAACTACGATGTTCTGCAATCACACACAGGTATTGTGAGTGTGTACAAGTATTCCTAAATCACAGAATATGCATTATACAAATATAAACAACATAAGCTTACATAAGCATACACTTTTCACTCTATTTTTCAGTTAAGCAAAGTATAAGACTTCAGCAGACACTCTTTCTGTGTACTTTAAAGTAGATAGGCTTTTCCTTGTTATTTCAAAGAGAATAATAAATACTACAAGCGCTCTGGAAAATTCCAGCAAAAATAAGGGTTATAAAAGACATAGATATGTAATATCCATATAATCTATGTAAAGCTGGCTTCTGCAAAGCTATTTGGTACCTCTTGGGATTTACCCATGGCCCCAAGTAGTCAGTTTTAAGATGCATACATAATCATCAAGTACTATAAAAATATATTTACTGCATGTGTTTATCTCTTAAAACACAAATCACATTCCCAGTTTGTAAATCAAACATGGCAGTGTCAGCATGGCAGAGCTAATGGCACACTCCACATCAGTTATACCTCTCAAGATCATAGTAAGCACCCTCAGAATAGGTACGGCACATCGTACGGGAGCGGAGCAATCTGATTGCATCTTCACAAAATAGAGGATACATTGTGTGATCCTGGCTGCCAAAACAGAATGGGTGAACACAATGAAAAGCAACAAAAAGATGAAACAAGGACAAAACAATATGAAAAGCAAGCAATGTCAGCAATAGAACAAAACATTGGAACAGAACATGACTGGAACTTTGGTGAACTTTGAAAACTACTTTTAAAAATTTAAGTATATTGGCTCACAGCTACAAGAGCTACTAGACTGAGAAAGGTATCACTCTCCAGTTTTATCATAACCTTTAGCACGGCCACTCATATATGGTTTTACGCATACTAAAATCACAGTATTAGCAGGCATTAGTGTTTGCTGGTTTAAATTATTTTCTTTATGTATTCTCTAAAAGACGTCAGAGTGATGTAAATAAAGCATTATCTTTGAGGACCATCAATTATAGACTATTGGAAGTGATAAAATATTCAAGTGAAGCACAGGAAGAATTACCCTGGGTTTGTGTGCACACTATATTAACAAATCTAAGGATGATACTAACTCAACTTCTAAGTTTTCTACCACTATACACAGACAAATAAGACCAGAAGGGGACATGTAGGTACACAGAAGTACATGCATTACCCACACATAGTCACACAGAGGAAAACATATACCTGACATCCCTGTAATGGTGATCTGAGGACTGGGTGTACCGGGAACGAGGTAAAGTAACATAATGACTGAGGTGATGGCAGAAAGAAAAATATAGATATGAGACAATAAGATGGAGAAGGAATGATACACAACACAAAACAGAAAACATTATAATCATAACATTATGGTTTAAGAACACTGGACTTATTAACAAAATAATATGATATATGGTTCTAAACATAAATTATCTAGATGATTCACATATTTATTCTGAGAAGCCAGTGGGAGATTATGGATCAAGAAGATAGCTAAAATTTGGGATTTTCTACAGTATTTCAATTAGGAAGAAAAAATGCATAAATCTCTGAAAGCAAATCAAGAAGTTGGATTGCTTATTTCCTTTTTTGAAGGCAGTCATAACTTTAGTATGAATAATATCTTTGAAAGAGATTTACCTAATCTGTCTGAAAGGCTACCACCATTTTGAAATCTGTCTCCACGCAGCTCCAGAGCTTTCACATTTCTACATGTGAGTTCTCCTAATACTGATCATATTGTGATAAAAGGTGAACTTAGATAAAAATGTTTAATTATTTAAATAAATAATTAAGAGATGTAACCTCAGTACCAGAATATGCCAAAAAAAACAAAAACAAATGCAATTCAAATAATAAAAGTAAGTTATTTATATTTTGTTTGTATTATGAAACAATGTCAAAATTTATATATTTTCAATATATTGGCTACTCTAAATATTCTCCAATTAGCAAAAATAAAAGAAAGTAATTTTACTTTTACTACAAATATAAGCATGCAGTATAGGGAAAAGGGTTTGGAAAAGAGAGGGGTTTACCAATAACAAGGAGTTTGTGACTACAGTTTCCATGAAGCTGGGATATTTCAAAGGGAAGTCTAATCACAACTGTCCACATTGGAAGTGTAAACTGACTTCACAAGAAACATGGAAAACCTCACCCTTCATTTTTATTTCTCATCTCTTAAAATTTGCTTATGATTACTGTTTTCCCAGTAATCAAACACACTGTTACCAGTAGGCATATTACATACATTTATTATATTTACCTCTTTTGCATGAGGATAAAATGCAGCATCACCCACATGAAAATATTCCTTATATTATGTCAATTATATATAGTATGAGATGTCTTTGTGTTCACTTCTTGTCAAATAAATGCAAAAGAATTTCCACTATAAACAACAAACTTAAATCCCTGATTATGCAATTTAAACTTTGCAGTTTGTTACAAGAATGAGGAGCTGTAAACAATTCAACAGGGCCCAATTTAACATGGTATAGTTAAAATTTGAAGAAGAACTAATAATTATTAAAATAGTCACAGAGTTTACACTGCAAGCTGTGAAAAAGTATGAATGTTTCTAAAGTAATGTAAAGACGTAAGTATCAAAAGCAGTCTACCCATAACTGCCTGTCAGTCAGCATGTTGTCAAGAAACATTAAAAAAAATTCACCACGATCTTAAAATATTCTTTGGAATATATGCACACCCACAGGAAGAACAATCAAATAAAAATCTAGGAGTCTACCCCCAGGAGCTAAATGTAGGATGATGGCAAACAACTGCATACCAGGTTATTCTCTCCACTACATGGATACATTGCTAGGCTATGTCCACATCAATGCCTTTAAATTATACAGGTGCAACCCTGGAATTAACATCTCAAAACTCTTGCTCTACTATTAATAAGCAATGAAGTGTTTCCAGCTGGGAGATGACATTTTAATTTTAACAATTCAGTTTATCTTTCCAGTGAACTGCTGACAAGTTTTCCTGGTAGTTTTTGAAAAATATATGACATAAATAAATGCAATATATTTAACCATTATTTAAAAACCAATATCTTAAACAAAACTAGGACTTTAGGCAGAACATGTGCTGCAGAACATGAGTGTGCACAGAAATGCACATGCTATTTGCAAGCAGATTACTCACTGCCCATAAGAAGGAACGCCCCAGACTGTTCACTTCACTGATTTGGACATGAATGAGACACCATCAGTTCATGTTCTGCTTAGGATTTCAGTCCTAATAGCTTTTCATATCTCCACCAAACTATGTTGATTGCCCAATTTCTGGTATTGAGTTTTGTTTTAATGCTTCTAGAAACTCAGAACTCCAGTGTCATTACCAAGTTCTGGGAATTTTTCTTGGGAATTTCTGGTAGGAAGTTCAATCTTTTCCCTTTTTTTTTTTTTCATTCTGTCCAGGATTTCAGAATCAGTATGATAGCATTTAGATGGCATTTAGAGACAACCACTTATGCAATTTGATATGCAATAACTTGCAACAAGTTTAAAATAAGCTTCTTCATCACCCAGAACTTTGCCTATCTATATATAGGAGTGGGGTTAGCTTGAGCTTATACTTGACCTGACCCTCTGGAATTACTTTCTATTCATACTTTTCCTTTTTTCTCAGAGCCCATGTTAACCATGCTATTTAACTTGACAGAATCATAGAATCACTATCAAAGATCATAAAACACAACCCTTGACCAAATACAACAAGCCCACTAAACTATATTGTAAAGTGCCACTTCTACTCATTTTTTGGACACTTCCAGAAATGGTGATTCAACCATTTCCCTGGAGAGTGTGTTCTAATGCATAGACTCTCCTCTCTTTCAGTGAAAAAATATTTCTTAATATCCAGCCTGATTCAACATGCAGAGCAAAATGCTTCAATGTCATTTTTCTTCTGAGCATCCAGCCAATACGATACTAGTTGATTTTTACCATTAAATATATTACTATACATTTTTATCATTTTATATATTTAGGTTTAAATAAATTCCTTTTGCTTTTATAAATTTATTAGCAACACCAAAAATGCCCATGACTTATTCTCAATGTCCAAAACTGAAACACACATGGCTAATCCCCAGTACAAACTGCTTAAAATCATAAAGTAAATGTATTATAATGTAGTAAAAACATTAAGCTTTGCATTGCCTAAGTGCAAAAGAACTCTAAAAATGTTCCAGATCTCCATCTCAACTAAATATATCATTTGAGCTGTTAATAAAAATCATTACCCTATATGCACATATACACGGGAATGCTCAGAAGACAATCGAGACATGGACAAAATTTAGATCCATCAGATTTTAATATGACAAAAGAACTCCAGGATACCTTTTTTTCTTTTTTTTTTTTGCGACATTGATTTAGATTTCTAGCCTCTTATTACACATTCTTTACTTCCTACATTATAATACCTCATGGTACTAGTATGTAAAATGATGGCATGGCAAAATGAGCCTAACCCACATCCTAACAGACTTATGAAATATTACCTATTTTGTTACAGATAGAATAGACAGAAAATTTGCAGCTACAATTCATCATTTTACTTGAAATAATGAAGTTTTTCGAATAAGGCAGCATTATAGGTTTTGCAATATGATCATTATTATACACATCCACACAACCATCTCCCCTTCCACACCATATCAGGTGAAAAATGATTTCCACTGTTCTGACAAGAAGATTCCAGGTACATAGGTAAACAGGATAGCTTTCCTTTTTCTAAAAGTGAACAGAAAATTAATTAAAAATTTTCTGATATTTCTCACCTATTTGTCCATTTTCTTACAAAATTCAGTGAACCATTAGGGTAAGAAATCAGTGATTCAGCAACTGATTAGATTGCCAAATTGGAAGTACTTAGTATCCAGGATCAGGCTTAGAAAACCAGAAGAGTCTCAGAAGCATGCTTGAAAACACTCACACACAGAGTACCTCACGTGAGCCTCATGGAATACCTTTCTGTTCTTCCTATGCAGCAAGGGGAGTTTAACCTGCTCTCTATTGCTTGGGATATTTTATTTAATAGTGAAGAAGAGGCATTTAGGAGATAATTTATTCCATTCAATTTTCACTCTCTGTGACCAGGTCCTAAAATTTGATTGACATTCCACCTTCACTAGTACAGTGGGTAGTAGAGGCCCAAATGTTTTTGTGGAAAGGCTAAAGTGCTGTGCATTATTACACCCTTGTGCTTATTGGAATATCCTTAAATAATTCTGAATACAAAACAAGTCTTTGTGTTCCTTTCTGTTAAAGCCTGCATGAATGAAACTTCAAAGAAATTTCTCTCATCCTATCACTGTTTATCTATTCCCATATTCAACTATTTACAGTGTATTATCTGATTGCAATTAAAGCAATATATTGTATCATTTGCAATAGTATTATCCTCTATTTTCAGTAACACTCCTTTACATTTTTTTCAACTGAAATAACAAATTAAATGTAGGGAAATTATAAAATTCTTTAAATCATTAAAAAATAAATATTATTTTTTACTGGTATGAACTTGCCTTTAACCAAATACTCCCGAATTTCTCAAGTTACAATTTTCTGAAAACTAGCAACGTGATAAAACAGAAATTAGCTTAATCAGACTGCAGAGTAAGAAACAGGTGGTTCTTGGGGTCAACCAGTTGGAAATTTAGGGGGGAAAGAGCCACTGAAAGTGGTAGAAAAGAGAAAGCTGCCATATGAAATTTAGGGTAAGCACTATGGTAAGGAAGGAAGTGAAAAATTGTTCTTGGGATCACACTGACTGTGAGGTTGAGCACAGAATTGTTCAAGGGAAAAGGAGCCAGGAATAATAAAGTGATATGGATTCAGAGAAAAGGCACAGCTCTGTGAGTAGCTTGCTCATTTCAATAATGGAAAGCAACTAAACTAAAACTACTTTTTCCAGGGCCCAGTTATGCCATTGTAAAAGATTATATTCTCCTCTGAATAAAGCAACAGTTAATGTTCTCCGTGGTAGAATGTTTTCCATGCTGCTTCCCAAACACCTGGCAAATCACATCAACAAACTATGTGAACAAAATGTGAAGTCAAGCTCTTAACTCTTAGAAAATGTCAAATGCCATTCAAGAATAAAGCACTGGTTATGTAATTTCCCCTGCTACATTTCACTGAACACATCAATAGAATAGTTTTATTTAATAATTGGTTTTTTAAAAGAAAAAAACAGATTTTCTTTACTTATAAACATGAACATCCATCCAATAATGGTATGGATGCTTTTTGTTATACTGATTCTATAGAAATTTCTGCTAATCTCCTGGAATAGATGAAATCCTAGAAATGTTCCATCTGAATGTAACTGACAATTTGAAGACTTTAGTTGTGAAACAATAGCAATTATCAGCAGAAAATTATCAGCTGACACACATTCAATCAAGATGACTTTAAATAAGAAAATCAGTATCACATTATCACAGTGCTCCCATACTGCCTTTTAAATCATTGCTCCAAAGGTGCAACACTGAAGTCTTTTATCAGAACTGCATTGTTTTTAACACAGGCTTGGCTTTGGGTTTTTGGGGGTTTTTTGGGTTGTTTTGTTTTGTTTTTTGGGGTTTTGTGTGTGTGTGTGTGTGTGTGTGCATTTTGTGCATTTTATTCTGAAGAATATATCTATGACTCTTGGTGGTGGGGTTTTTTTTAAAAATTTGGCTCAAAGCTTCTTCTTTACCACCTTCCTACTTCGCCATCCCTGCTGGAGATAATCATCCTTCAGCAGACTCATGGAGGTACCAGGTGGGTGGTGCTGATAATTGTGCAATTAAACAGTGATTTGAAAGGAGAAAAAGAACTTAAAGACACACTGCAATTATTGAGAATCAAACCAGTGCAAACATTTTATACCATAGCTATAAGCAAATTTTCAGCAATGCATTTCTTTTTCTTTACTGGGTATTCGAAGATGCAAAGCAGTGACATTACATATCCCCATATGGGCATGTTACCCACACAGTACACACTACTGAAACCTGAAAAAATTGTCCCAAAATTTCCAAACAAAGCATCAGGAACTCTTTATACTTTATAATATCTTTGTATTTTAATTTGCATTTAAACGATTTTGCAGTAAAATTTAACTAAATAATAAATAAATGGCTATGTAGTTACCTATTATTCAGGTCTGTATTTAATAAAGACTGGGGGAAAAAAAAGAGTTCTTTTCAGTGTTTTAACATGGAAAAATGTATCAAAAAAACTTTACCTAGTTTGACCTAATCTGGCATCTATTTAATAACAGGTATTAGATTAGGAGTCTGCTACCCATAGATGAAGCAACTGCACAGTTTAAGATGACATTTAGAGATGTAAAATTTATGTTGCTCTTGCCCACCTTTAACTTTGTGTCAAATAATAGAAGAAGATATTTACACTGTGTTTTAGCTAACATTTACCAGGCTCTTTGTAGTGAATTATTTTGGTCCTCACTGGTTTGATTATAGCAAATGGAATTATTTGGCATGTATTTCAACATTCACTTTATGTTAAAAAATCCAAGTCACATGGTTTCAACAGAATAAAAAAAACCAAACAAGTGTGTATTCAAATATGTGAATGAAATATCCTCTCAGTAACAGGGTGTGATAGTCCTGCTAGTCCCAGCACATCCGGATAACATCTTTAAAGTGATTTTAAAATAATGGACAATATTTCTCTAAATAACCATGCTTATGACTACCCAATTAGTTTAACAAAACAGGTAGCAACTTTTCTTCTTTCAAATGGAAAGTGTGCAATAGCTTTGATGAACAAATAGTGGATAATTTCCCTTTTCTCTTGTTTTCTTGGAGGTCCTTCTCAGAAAAACACTTACTCCAGGAGCTTTCTCATCCATTTCTCCTACAGGACTACTTGAGTTAGGCATTCTCAGAATGCTCTGGCTTTAAATACTTATCCTAAATAGCCCATGGGAAACTTTATTCCTCAGGGAGAACCCACCTTGGACATCAAATATAGTTAAATCAATACTTGTTAAATAATATCTAAGTTTGTTGAAGTTGTGGGTCTGAGTACAATTTTGCCACACTGTCTTGGTAAACAGTTGTTAACTGCAATTAACAGTTGTTAACTCTTGATATATCTTGCAGGAAAGAAACACATAGATATAGTTTGGTGTTTTTGTTGTTGTTTGTTTTTTTTCTTTCTGGAACTATGCTAATATTCTCACATTTTTCCTCTAATTCACCTAATTATATTGATTGTCTAAATATAAAACTCTGAGGTTAAATCCAACTGTTTCCAAATTTTTCTCAATAGTTTCTATAGTTTCAGTTTCTCAAGGGAGGTAAAATCAGTTTTAGAAAGTTTATCAAAACATGTCAAACTGACATTTACAAGGTTATTCCATTACAGAAAATGTTCTTATGGAAATTGGGTCCATATTAGGTCATAAGCATTCATATTTCTTTACATTACAAACCTTGGCTATTTCATAGGAGTGTGAGTACCCACAAAAAACTTCACATTTTGATAACAATTGACGAGTAGATCTATATTAAATATACAGGTAAAAATTTGACATGGTTTCTCAATTTGAGTTAGCAGTATACACAGTGCAATTTCACACATTTGTTAATATAGCAACAGATACAAATCTAAATGGTTAATTTACCCTTACATTTTACAGAAATAATTATATTATATGGCCATATTTTACATAATTAAGGGTGTTTGAAATTAAAATTATGTCCAAATGTGTCTTTCAGGGTTTTTAAAAATTTTTTTTTTCCCTATTCTAACTATGCCTTCAGTTTTGAAGGAATGTTTCATTGCCATTAGACTTGAGGTCAATAGACTTTTTATGTGGTTTCAACTAACTCCTCAGCACAATATACTTTAGAGAACTTAATGCTGAATTATCTAGAAAAGGAAGGAAAGAATTTTCTTACTCATATTCTCAGTCACACTTTAACTTAGCATCTGAGCAGTCTACAAGACTATTTCAAAATCCTCTTTTTGCAAGCAGCTTCAAAAGCTGTTTCATGGAAACAAGAAGCATCAGAGCTGTGGGAAGGAAATGTGTGATTTGTTTTCAAAGCAAAGTGTGGGTAACATGTAGACAGATTACAAACCTATACAAAAATGCAGTTTTTCAACTTCCCCCAACTGCCTGCCATTCTAGAAGTTTTCAAGAGCAATACTATTAAAGAGCTGCTTTAGGGATACCATTAGGTTTTTATTATATAGCAGAGACAGTATCATAAATACTCATTAAAAAAATTGAAATATAATAATTTTTCCATGCAAAAAATCACTGTCAAATTAACAATGAATATAAAAGAATATAAATATTTGGAAATAGTCTTTTCCTGTTCAGAGATTGCATGTTGCAATAGAGGCATAGCTACTCAATAATTAGCTTGCACAGGCAACAACTCACCATGTGAGAAGAGGGGATGTTACAGAGAGTATATACAGTGTACAGACAATGTATAAAACTGTGTTCAGAGACTCAGAGCACCCCTCTCAAGCAAACACCTATTAATCTAGAACGGCCATGAAAATTCAATAATCTCATCCCCAACAACCTTCTGACATTGTTTTTCTGAAGTGCTCTAAAAAACCCAGTTATTTTTCTCTAAATCAAGTCTGTCAGTCCAGGAGGGATTATTTGACTGAAGGGATGGAAAAACATTGTAGTACTGAAATTCAAGCAACCTTTCACAGCTACGTATTTATCTGGGAGGCAGCAAATGAACTTGCACAGTGAGCAAATGCAGAGCATTCCATAAGGCATACACAGGCTGTAGGGATGAGTTTAGATTCTGTTTCAAGGATGACTGGTCTAAAAATCAACATAACATTGCATCCCAAAAGGATTCTGTAGTCATCTTTTAAAGAAACAGCACAGAATATTCAAGTTATTGCCTTGTGTATGAAAATCATATTCTAATGAATCAAGTGAATATATTTTTCCATAATTTAAACAGAAATAGTAATTATTTTAATGCTAAAAAGAGGTTGACTTATGATCTACCATGATGAATACACTTATGATCTACTTGTGATGAATACGCTTCCTATTCTAGATGATAAACATTTCACTGTTTTTTCATTAGCTTTATTTTTGCCCATTTGACTTTTTTATTCACCAAATTAAATTACAAATCACTTTGAATAGATTTGGGTTTTAATTCCTTTTGATACTTTTTTGTAACATGTCTTTGGGAAAAATTAATTCATTTTTTATCTTATGAAATTAAGATATAATGTTTTGAAAAGTATTTTCTTGCATTCCATACGATCATTGATGATCACATTACTTAGGAAACATGGTCTCTTAAGAAACATTTATTTTTTCTGTTCAATATTGCTAACAAAAAGCCACTGATTTCTCAAATTCTTTGTATTACTGTTAGAAACCCTAGAGATGTGTTTTGATGTCACTTGAAGAATAACCTGTGATAGCTATCTGTAAAAGCATTAACTTCAAATGCTAGTCCTATATTCCTCAAGATTACAAAACATATCTGTACTACTCCTTGGTATATGCAATTATAAAATAAGACAAAAGCTAGCATTATGCCTCTCATTATAAAGTGCAGGAATTTCAACTTGGTGCAAAACAGCTGAAATATTTTTAAAATTGAAGATAATAAATGCTTTCTGTTTTGATTTTCTACCTAAAGACAATGAGGTGGAAAAGACCAATAATTTTTTTAATGTAACGAAGTCATTGCCACAATTAATTCAGCTAAATTAAGTACATTGTTCAATTATTGCTGCAATTCTTTTTTACATCATTAAAATTCATAGAGGTTGCTAAAGCTCTACTTACTGTTTGGGAAGTTCCATTAGGCAAAACATAATTCATAGTGAGATGTAGCTTCTAAACACAAAGACTCTGATTTCATACATGCTGTCCTAATAATTTTTTCCTTTTCTTTTTTACCAAGGGTCTCAGAAGGTTGAGCAAAGACAAAAACAGAACACAGTACTAGAATATACTTTTGTTACATATGTGAACTGCACTGTATCCAAAGGGAGCATTACATTAACACTGAGCTGAAATTATCTACTTTTATGCCTCTTTATTCAGCAGCAAAAACAATCAAGTCTACTGAAGTTTTTAAAAAAATATTTGGTACTTAAAGAATTCACTGTATAACACACAAAACAAAAATATTTTATATGAAAAAGGACAACTAAACTATTCAAATTTTATAGTATACATTTTCTCATAGATTTTTTCAGGTTCCCTCCTGGCAAACATACACTCACTGGACAGTTTTGTCAGCCTTATGTGCTCTGATATTTTGTAATGTATGTCATGTGACTGGTGGATAAAGGAGAAATGCTAATCTCTGGGATTAGGTACGTAATTTATTTTAGCAAACTACCCTGCTGAAGTTACTCACATTGATGCCTGTAGGCTGCAGCTGCTCCTAATTCCAGCCAGGTACTTACCTCTCTCTGTCTGGGGAGTAGTGGTCCTCTACTGCTCGGTGTCTGTCCATCCGGTTCAGGGTGTTGTAGTGCGCAGGAGTGGATCGAGTCCCTCGCAGTCCCTGATCCACATTCCGACTAAGGATAAAAGATATCAGACCCTGAGTTTTGCCTGCCTCCTCTCACTGCTCTGTGCAAACAATTATCAGCAACCACACTGGTAACAAGATCTGTTAGCTGACCAGACTTTTCTATACATTTAAAGTAAAATAATTTTAAATCTTAAAGTAAAAATTAAAAAAATGTCTCATTTAGAAAATGCTGCCAAGTCCATGATAGGGATAGAGTTGTCTTTTTTTGTTCCAATGTGTTCTAGAAATATAAGGAAAGCTTTTTCATTTCTTCATTAAAAATGTTAATCTTGCACAACATTTCATTAGTCTTTCCAGACTTCAAGCAAAAATTCATTTCTGATGGAAACATGCACTGTAAATAATTTTTCATGAGTTCTTGATTTTGGCTTTACTATAAAGATGTAAATTGTAGTAGGACACAATGGAGACTTGTGGCTGTTACAGTAGAGTGCAGCCTGATGAAAACATGGTCGTTTGAATTTAAAAATAGGACTGTATGTAGTACCCACTTAGTGGGTTAGTGCAGGCTTGGGTAAAGATCACCTGTTCTAATTAAGACCAAAGCTTTGCCAATCGATTGTTTTGCTCAGTTTATCTATCAATACCTACTGACACACATTTTACTTTTTGTGCTCTGTAAAACAAATCCAAGAATAGGAAAATAGGAGACAATGGTTAACTGTAATAATTATTGGATAATAAAAACATAATTGTTTTGTATCAAATTGAAAATAACAAATTGGATGCTTCGCTCCACACAAGTTCAAGACCAATAAATTCTTCTGTCTCCTGTCCTTTATTACAATCTTCTCTAGTGTGAGCCTCAGTTTCCTTTATTGTTTTGATTTTGTATGGCTCAGTTCCCCTTTCTTTTCTTGTTACTTTGTCTGCCCTTTTGGTACCTGTCATATTTAACCTTTGTCTTTTACCACTTTCTGACTAATGTTAACTTGTACTGCTGCTGCCATGACATTATTTATTTCTGCATATAAGTGCTATAAAGATGTTGCATTACACATAAATTTTTGCCTTCAGCTCTACCTCATTTGTCACAAAGCATTTTCCACTCTGGCATTCTTGAATCCAAATACTGGTTTTACTCTGGCTAGTAAAGAGTAACAAGAGCAGTAACAAGATCTTGACAGCTACGATGTAGTGGGCCTTTGGGGGAGTTTATTAAAAAACTATGTAGGATTGAGGGCTGCAAAATGGTTTCTAATAAATAACAGCAACTCCTATGGCCCAAAACCTCTTGCCTGCAGGAAAATCTCTGGGCATGCAGAATGCTCACTGCAATTTGGACATCTATAGAGTAGCACATGTATAACAAACAGGGTGCAAAATGTGATAATTCTTATAGATTTCCTGAATAGACGTGCATTTTCAGTAGAACTAAAAAAGATATTTCTGTAACTCATAGCTTATACTTCTCTTCTGCAAATCCTCAAACTCTCATAACCAAATTTTCTGAGCTCAACAAGTCCTCAAAGAATTTGTTTGGTGTGTGGGCAGGGAAATATTACTCAAATAATACATTTGATTCTGACATTGTAGGAAACAGCTGCAATAAATTCAAAACTATATTTAAAAATTTAGCTTTAGGAAAGTTAAAAAGCAAGAGATTTTGAACATGTAAAGAAATCCAAGACTACAAGAAAATGAAAAGTGGATTTTTCAATGGTGTTAAACAAGTGTTAATCATCAGCTTGGGTAAAAATTCTGCCAAAAATGCACACAGCATGCATGCAGACAGAAAAACACAAAAACACAAACACACACACACAAAGAGGTTTTGCTTATATTTATGTCTATATCCAAGACAAATAACCTTTGGAGATTTAGCGTAGGCAATTACTTAGGCTGAAATCAGTATATTAAAAATCAGAATAGGCCCCTTTGTGTCTATCACTTATGTCTCATTTCAAGTCAGGCTGACTTGGTTTTAGATGGGTTTAGATTTCAAGTAGAAACACACAGTTTCTGCCTTTTAGCTGTATGAGATGATGGGGGATAATTTGAAATCCTAATATCTCACTAATGCAAAAGGCTATCATATAGGCTATATCCATTAGAGGAAATGGTAAGTAAAACATAAGTAAGATATTATGAAGTCAAGAGAATTTTAACTTAACAAAAATGTCGTGGTTTGAGAGGAAGTGAGTTTTTTGGGATGCTGTGGTCAAACCTATAGGTGCTCAGATTTGAATATTGGCACCTGGTGTGGCCACTGGGGACATGGATATGCCTCTGAGAACACGGAGGTTAAAAGCAGAGCACTCCCAGGAAATCTCTCTCTTGGGTTCCAGTGGGGAAACAGGCAGACCTCTCCCCTGCCCAGCTGCTGCGGCTGGGCAGGGGCAGGGGACGCCGTGCGGCCAGGGTGAGGTAGGGCCTCGGACAGAGAGGGCAGGTGAAGAGGCCCTTGAGGATGGAAGGGCAGAGGAACATTGGAGAGTCATCGGGAGAGAGAGAGAGAGAGAGAGAGCCAATGTCTGTGCCTGTGCCACCTTGAAATTTGATAGCAGCTGGCCGAGATGGAGAAGGGGGGCAGGGGGGGGCTGTGGCGAGAAGGTGCCCGGCAGGGCAGCGTGGGAGTTCTGGACAGGCAGAGACTGAGATTTTTAACCCTTTTCATGGATGATGGAAACCTCACAAATGCTGATCCTCCTGGAGCTGAATGAGAAGAGTAATAGAGATGAGATAAGAGGAAATGGGCCACAAGAGAAGTGGAGAAGAATCTTTGGTGGGAGGAGGTGATGGAGTGGCCTTTGGCTGGACTTTTCTTGTATAGCCATGGACAGAACCATTTTTTCCTGTGACACAGAGACTGCATTTAGGGGGAGGCAATGGCTTGGAGCCAAGAGAGTGCAGAGATGCTATGGGAGTGCATGAACAGAGACAACGGGTGAGGAGGGTGGTGGTTGGTGCCCTCGATCTTCAGTGGAGGAGAAGATCTCTGTTCTCGAGACCCCTCGGCCCCAGGGGGTGAAATTTGGGGGGGACAGGTGTCCTGAAAGTGAGAGACTGTGCTCTTTCTGGAACTGGACAAAGCACCCTTAAAAGGAAAACCCTAGAAGCAGCTCTGGTCCTTGGGCAGTGGTGAGAGCACTGGGCATGGAAGGAAGGTGTCACGATGGCAAATGATCTCTGGGCAGTGCCACGAGTGACAGGAAACACAAGAGGTTTCAACTGTGTTTTCCAGGGGAAGCCTATGGCACAAGAGGGACTCCTCACTCCTTGCTGAACTGAGAATTGGTTATCTAAAGGGTGGTGATGGACTGAGAGTTGGTGATCTGAGGGATGGATGTATTGGAAATTTGGTTGGGGGAGGAGGAATGTTTATGGAAGGCTTTCATTCTTTCTGTGTTTTTCTTTTTACATAGAGTTGTAGGTTAATAAAGTTTTCTCTTCTGTATTCCTAAGCTGGAGCCTGCTTTGCTCTACTCCTGGTCACATCTCACAGCAGACACCAGGGAGAATGTATTTTCATGGGGGCACTGGCATTGTGCCAGCATCAAACCATGACAAAAAAGAACAAAGATAACAGAAAGGAAAGCAGAACAAAAGAGAATTAGGATGTCTGAAAAAAAGGGAGGTGAACATGGACCTGCCAGAAAGTATTGGATAACAGATCTTCAGTATCAAAGGGGAATTGTGAACATTATGGGCAAAACAGAAAACTTCCACTTTCATTTCAACTGAATTACTTCATCTGGAAACCTACCCATACAGAGCAACAAAAGGGCTGGAAAACAGGTTTCATTCCCATTTACATCTATCTCTCTGCTTCCTTTCTCTTAAGAAAGCTTATCCTGCAGAGTACTAAATCAATTATTACATGTAATCCAAAAGTACTAGGTTTTTGGAAGAAATTTCCTGGTCTAATTTTCTCAAGATAAATACTTATCAGAGATCTCCCAAGATCAGGAGTTGATACCTTTCACTATAAAATTGTATGTCTGTCAGTTTATTCTTGGTGATTTAGAAGTATGAAAGAAATAGTAGAAAGGAAGCTACTCTGGGCAGCAAGGGATGCTACCCAGAATCCTAATTCTACAGAAATAAAAGGGTTGAAAACATCCACTGTCATATGAATGCTAAGGTAATGTCGAACTATCACATACTATAAAATATGGCACCTGTAAATAGCTCTAGGAAATGAAAATGTGGAGAGATATTTTTCTTTCCTTAGATTGGACTGTACTGAATTTTGAAGAAAATCAAGATATAAATAGTCAGAAGTAAGATACAATTGTGAAATCATATAATAATATTAAATAATATAGTAATAATAAACCATAAGTAACACGGAATTATATATAAATTAGGCACATCACTATAATGTAAAAAAAAAAAAAACATTATTGGCTTAACATAATTTTGTAAGATCTAACCAATTCATTTTTGAAAGTCTGGAGATTATTTCCAGTATTGGTACAAGATCAATACCAGTTTAACTTATTTAACTGCATAGTTGAACAAGAGTTTACCTTTGTGGGGGAGGGACACTGGGAGACCACGATCTAGTCCGTCCTATACTATCTCCACGGTGAGGGGACCCTGATCGAGAACAATGATTAGATGACATTACTTGCTCTGGCACTGACAGTGTTGAACTTTGAAGATCTCTCCCGTTATGTCGGTAATCTAAAAAGAAATGTAAATATTCAGTGAATCTGAAGTTGCACTTTTCAACTTCCTGCTGTATCTGTAGTAATGAGTTTCTCAGGATTTGATCAAGAATGTTATAGTGTGTTCCTGGGTTTTATAATAAAACACATATATGTAAATTGACTCCTGTTGTTATGCTTTATTTAAGTACAATTACAGTTCCTATAGTTATACTTCAATAGTATAGAAATTAATACCATGCACCAAACTGGGGACTTACCATTTATGGTTAATACAATGTATTAATAACAAAACAAATTAAACTGATTTTTCCTTAGAATAAAGAACCTAATTGTTGCATTTTTAATTAAAATTATATTTCAAATGTTGTGTAAAATGTTTTTCAAATAGAAATGTCCATAATTAAAAATTAATCCAAAATTTAGTTTAAAAATTTGGGATAGGAAGCTACTATGGAGTTAAATAATGAGATTGAGTTCAAGAAAGATTTGTATTTCAGAAATATTTAAGGTAACAATGACTCAATGACATCAGATTTCACTCACAATTCTGAATTAAAAAATACATTTTCTTCTCAAATATCAAGCACCCTGGACTAATCTTGAATAAGCCTAACAGAAGGCGTAAATGGTCTAAGCAAAAGCCTCCAAGTTACACTGGCCTAAAAGGCTTCCACATGGACATTTAACACAGGCTTTTAATGAAAATCTTTTTTAAAAGCTGTATGTGTTAAAAGTGATGGTCTTCATGTAATTGAAAAAGTTGAACTCACTGTCCCATGGTGCAATATTCTCTGTGGAAAAAAAAAATACTACATATACAGCAATTTCAAGTAAGTTTCCCCAAATTTTGTGATGATGAAATTAAAACATAACGATAAGAAATTGAAGATTTGCAATTGTTAACCTGATTATAACACTTAGCAGGACTAGGTCTTCAGAGAGTTCCTGGTGGCTGTGACAACTGATAGAACTGATTTCTTTGTTCCAAAGACAGTAACCAAAAAAAGAATACTTAGAGAAATCCACCCGGCACTGGAAAAATTCTGGCTCATGCAACTGTTATACTTTTCCCATGAGAATCTTCCAAGAGTAGAATAATCTTCTGCTCATGATTTTCTTATTTTTCTTCCCGGAAAATGTTCATTAGAACCTAAACAAAACCTTATTAATTCATTCCACTTTATGGTTCCAAGTATGTTCAATACTTTCAACTGAGTACTCATATTTACTATATGGCCTTACAACCAGGGATATATAGAAACAATTCTAATTCGTAAACAACTTCTTCCTTCTAAGTTTAGTATAAATGGCTTTGTGTGTATCTGGCATGTGTACTAAAGGGAAAAAAAAAGCACATCACCCTTATATTCCACTAATATAATGATGCTGAGGATGACATAGTCTCTCCTCACTACACCACAGTCAAATCATGTTATGCGTGCCTTCAGCTAAGAGTCGGTAATGAAATACCAACTTTTATCCTATATACGAAGTAAATTATTATCACAAGCACTGAAAAAATATATAGGGGCCAGTGAACATAATTCTGAGATCATCACAGGCAAGATGGGAAATTTTATGTGTTTTTGAAACAGGATGTTATTCACTCACTAGTAAAATGTAGGAGATAAATAAATTTTTTGCAAGTCAGTCTGGAAATCAATACACTCTGCAATTCTGCAATTCTTTAAGTAAAAGAGCTAAAGTAACAGTAGTGAAGAGCCCACCCCCTGTAACAGGTTTGCTGGCAGGACTTGTGACCCAGCCTGGAGTAGTTTTGAGGGGCTGCACCCTGTGGGAGGGACTCATGCTGGAGCAGTTTGTGAAGAACTGCAGCCCATGGGATGAACTGACATTGGGGAGGTTCATGAGGGACTGTCTCCCATGAGAGGGACCTCACTCTGGAGCAGAGGGATAGAGTGAAGGGAGGAAGGAGCAGCAGAGGCAACGTGTGATGAAGTGACTGCAATCCCCATTGTGCAGCTGAGAGGGAGGAGGTAGAGAGCCAGGAGGGAAGTTGAGACCAGAGAGAAGGAAGGGATGGGGGCAAGGCTTTAAAATTTCAAGGGGTTATTTTCTCATTATGCTACTCTGTTATTTGCCATAAAATAATATCTCTGAGTTGTCTCTTTTGCCCATGACCATAACGGGGAGCGATCTCTTCCTGTCCTTATCTCCACCCACAAGTCTTCTGTTATATTTCCTCTCCTGTTTCCAGCTTGTGAGGGCAGTGATGGAGCAGTTTTGGCAGCCACTTGGCACCTAGCCAGAGTCAATCCACCACACATAAATGAGCAGCAAGTTATTATAAACTTCTAGATATTGAAATAAAAAAACAATTACAGTACAAGAACAGAGAGAAATATTGTCTTATTATCCTAATAATACACATCTATTGACATAAAAGATAGTCTATCTAGATAGATCTCCTGGCATACACAAATAGAATTTGTTGAATTTGGAGATGAAAAACAATGTAGAGTAGTAACATGAAGAAATAGGTAAATCCTTTGAAAAAGTCAGCAGTTTATATAATATTTGATATGTACAGACATCAAAGTATGAGGGGAATGAATAATACTCTAAGATTTTCTAGGTGAATAAACATAATGAAGGGCAAGGTAATCCATTAAAAAAAACACAAACAAAAACCTCCTTTAAAATTCTAAAAAATGCTAAAAAAGTCTAAAAAATTCCTAGAAGTGAGAACAAGTAAATCAAAATTATTTAACTTATTACATCTGCACAAAGAAACAAATTAATTACTTTGGAACAGAAAGCCTCTTCCAGCTCTAATTTGTTATTGTAGTTGGCCAAATGAGCAGTATTGTTGCAATAAATCAAAATATATGAGTTTGTAATTAATTGTCAAGTCTAATCCTGATCAAATATGTGCTTTACATCAATTTTGAGGTAGTCATGCAGTGCTTTCTGGTAACTAACTCTGGTACTGCTTCCTTATAACAATAACAAAGGCAGAAACAACCAGCATTCCTAGAAATTTTGCTGAATCTTGATAAACTTTTGCTACATTTTTTGAAGAAAACTAGAGATGTTTAGCTGTGATCAAAGAAATAGATTAATGTTGTCTAATAATATTGTTACCAAAAAAAAATTGACATTTATAATCCATTTACCTAAAACAAAGATAATTATATTTACAAACTCCTCTTTTTCCAACAGGCCACACATTGAAAAGAACTGTTTAAATAAGACAACCCACTAACATGTGTTAGTGAGGTAATTTCAAAGTTATCCTTCAGTTTTGTAGAGTTAATGTAGCTCTGATTTAACTGCCTGTACTGTAGGTAATTTACCTTCCGATTTCAAAAACTATTGCACATCCTGAAAATAAGGTTAGAGAAGTTAAGTAAAAAACATTTTCTTGTGAAAATAAATTATAGACAGAAAAGACAGGGCAGCTTGACCAATGAGTTGCTATTGAGCAAAGCAGATATTTATAGCAGTAGTAAAAATAGGATAAACATTATCCTGCTTGCAGCTATAAATATTGAGTCATTACCATAGAATCAAAGGCTCTGTAACTATGGCAAGCCTCTTAAATCAACATAGAGGGTACACAGAACCTGATAATCAGTGTAGACATAATCAGTGGTAAACAACTGTGAGCTGCAGACACCTAAAAGACAGACACATGACAAAGATAACTGCAATGCCACCACCTTCTTCTGTCATGGGAAGGTTTCATTAAAAACTGATACATATGAAAAGAGGGATTTTACAAAGCACACTAAATACAGCTTCTTCAGACCTGAAGTTTTAGTTTTATCTGATTTAAGAGAGACTATTAATATATTTGACTTAAAATATTAATCCACACAGTATGTACTGTGCTATTATTATGCTATGCAGGTTACATATTCAGTAAATACTGATGATTGAATTGTTATTAAATTATGAATCTTTCAGGTCCAAAATTGCAGAAAATCACAAACTTCCAAATATTAGGTTCATATCAAACAGCCCTAAAATAGGCCTAAAAAGAATTAACTGAAGTGTATTAATGAAGATTTTAATTTAAATGCCTTGCTGCTTGATTTACTTGAAAGAAACTGTTAGTATGAAAATTGTTCAAGAAAGGCAGTACTAGAATGGCTGCTCATCATAGGCAATGTAATTGACCTGTTTCTGACACTGATGTTAAGTGGAGTTTTCTCCACTTTAACATCTGTATTTGATTGAAGCATCAAGCTTTCAGATATTGAACTTTTTAATACTCACAGTGGTTGGGCTTTGAACAAGCACTAATTAAAATCAATTATATAATCAAATTGCCAGAAATGCCTAACATACCAACATTTCACATATGGGCACTTTAGAGAGAGTTCAGTTCTTTCATACAAATGTGCTCAGCTTCTGGGCTGATTTGCACATCTAAATGAAGATTTCAGATGTCCTCTAAAAAAATTACTGACAGTCTCTGATCAAATAAATTGAATTATTGATATCTGAATGCTTTATAAGTTGAAAATACATTATGAATTGCTTTGGGGATTTTTTCTTTTTTTGTAATAAATATTATTCTGCAAATATGGGAGGAATTAATGTACAGTCAAAGGAATCAGTAAACATTACAGTAGGAACAACTGCTTACTTGCTGCATAGCAGCTCAATTCCTCACAGGCATATTTAGCTCTACAGCACTAATTGTATTTATGGGCCCATGACACTTGAGACAATTCTTTTCTTATGGAAAAGCATTCCCACACAGTAACTAAAGCTTGCTGAGTTTTCAGTGCTGTTCCTACATCCAGCATGACATGCAAAGCTTGGGTGGGGGGAAAAACCCTAAACCACCACAGGTACTATAAAGATCTTTCTTCCTAGTTAAGCACTCATCCATATATATTTCTGTCCAGCAAATCCCCCAAATTAGCCTCCTCTTCACACTGTTGATTGGAATTTATCAGTCTTTCTTGCTACATTTCCTTTTTAGAAGTGCTCCTCTAAATTACCACAACTGTAACTCACCCCAACCAGTGATCCCCTTATGTGAAAAGTATCCACAAAGAGCATGTCTAATAGGAATGCAATTTCATTGCAATTTTCATTGCCTTTTGATGCCTTTGTTACTCCATAGATATAGCACTGTGGTAAAATCTAAATAAACACACCAAGTTCATATTTCCTTAACTTTCCTCAAAGAGAGTGCTATTGATAATTAGTTATCTGAAAATAAAACTTGAATCAAGTTACATCCTTACTTACAAAGTGAAGTGATATAGCTTATATTTAAAAATAGTTTTGACTAGTTTTGACTAGTTTAAAGAAAAGCTTTGAGAGAATTTGGATGTTTGAGGAGAAAGATGATTTTTCAGCTGGGGAAATTATACTGAAGAATTTCTTTATTGTTTTTAAATAATAAAAGTATTACATTCAAAATTTAAATAAGAGAATAAACATGTAAAATGGAAAGTATATATTAGGAAAGAAAACTAAAATGAAAGAAAATCTTGAAGAATTATAATAATGTGTAAATAACTTTAGGCAAAAAGTTATAAATAATATATAAATTATTTGTTTGAAAGAAAGGAAAATGGTCAAAGATCCATTGATCTACGCAGTCAGCATAAGGACTATTTAACATGGCTTGAATTTCAGTTTGGAAGGGGGATTTTTGTGATACACAGACTAACATTTTTAAACCAAGGGAGAGCCCAGAAAGAACAGATTTTAGAGCAGGGCATTTGGTATCAACATACAATAAAATAAAACCCTTGTCAGTGTTTAGGTCTGAAGTTACTGGGCTTTTGGGTCACAACAGGCTCCCATTTAGGGCTAGCTGGTAATCTGGTAATACAATGAAATTTGTATTTTAGTAGGGATAAAAGTAATCCACTCTATGTGCTAATGCTGTAAGATATCTTTCTATAGGCAGTGGTAAATTCTAGCTGATTTTAATCTGTAACCAAAGTGTGTTTTCTGCATCTGCTTTGAGAAGCAATCATCCACAGGATTCAGGCATAAAAATTCAGCCCACGTTATCAACAAATAGAGAAAAAGACATTTCCTCTGCAGCAAAGGCTGCAACATGACAGTGAAAGTATTCTTTTGAACAAAGAATTCCTCAGGTGTTTTAAGAGGTGAAACAAAAATTGATAATCTCTTTTCATTCTTCTTCAAACACAGAAATATTTTTGAAGGTTCAGTAATAACTTCTGTACTGATGGTATTCTGCACTATTTTTTCATAATTTACATGGACCCAACTATCTGAATAAATATCTTCTTTGTATTCTTATTTCCTCCTGAAACATACAGATATCTTCTGCATAATGATAAAAACTTATCACTATAAATGTTTTTCTTCTCAAAGCCAGAGACTGCACTCTTTTATTCAGAAAAGCTCTTCTCTACAGAGGCTTGTAATGCAGTCTATGCAGCATTCACTGCCTTACATTCTTCCATGATTCATTTGTTACTTCTGTTGAAACATATCTCAGATTGCAAGTGTTTCATAATACATAATCTGCAGATGAGCTATTGGTGTAGAACTGAATTTTAAACATTATTATCCTACTTAATATTTTATTGTTACAAAAACAATATGTGAGAATTTTATGATTAAATGGTCTTGACAATACATGTCTCTGTTCATAAAGGCAGCCTCAGTAGGCTGCTTGTATTCCCTAGGTTCAACATACACTAGAAAGTATCTGGGAAGAAAACTATTTAGAAATTTTAGTCCATATTCCTTGAATTTGTTAACTGCAATGCATGCTTAACTTTGAACTAGAAAGAAAAAAAAAAAAAAAACACCTAAAAAGCCAATATGCCTTTCACTGAGTTGTATTTATTGTTATAATGTAAATTATGTTTTGTAAGCCTTTCTGGCATTAAAAAAAAATCAATATAAAAATACTGTATAGCTTTTATCAAAAAGGACATAAGAGCATTCAAAAGGGCAGGTGTAGATGCTGATATAATTTCACACAGAACTGCTGGTGACAACTTTGAGGGCCCAGGTTTATTGCTCAGGACAGCCAAATAGATGCTTCAAACTGTTTGAGAGCTATGTATAACCAATCTAGAGACACAACCAGAACTGCTAATGCTGCTTATTCCACTTTCCTATGGTAAGATTGATGCTAGCAAAGATGAAATATTAATAAAGATTCTATTCTAGTGTTTTCCAAGATGAATGTACATAATATTTGAAGAGAGATATTTTAGAATCTAGTAAAAATTTGCTTTTTAAATATGTAATATGCTATAACTCATTGTGACAATTGCTGTTGGAGAAAACGCGTAGCCAGAAAAAAAGACATTGAAGTTTTTTCAATCTGTTTCTCACTATTTTTTTAAAGACCTTTCCTGTTGACAGAAACAACAGACTGAAGTTTATTACATTAGTCTAAGAAGGCTAAGATCCTATCCACAAGAAGTGATAGATTCGGTAAATAATTTTTCCAAAAGGTCATAAAATGATAGAATAGTTTGAATTGGAAGGGAACTTTAAAGAACATCTAGTCAACCATTATGAATAAAAGTAAATTGAAGAGGAGCAAAGAGTTAATTTTTCTTCCTCTTAAAGGCTTCTGGAGTTTAGTTCACAGGTGTGATACTAGGAATTAATTTTACGGAAAGGATCACTGAGAGTACTTGAAAGATTTTGGCAAGCTTACTTCATGTAATGCACTATTTATATAGCAGACAGAAGAAGAGCAAAGTGTCATGTTAAATAAACCTGAAAATACAAAATGAAAGAACTGGGATAAGTAAGAAAGAAAGAAAACTAAGAGAGACAAATGGTGCATAACAGTGCATATATTTAAACCAAGATTGTGATGAGTCTACAAATGAAGAGAGGAACTTTAAACGATTGAGGGATTGATAAGGAGAGTGGATGGTAAGACAAGACAAGACTAAACAAGAAGACTTACAAACACAGTGGCAGCAGCACAAAAAAAGTAAGGCACTAAATATTTCAAAACCTAAAAACCATCCAATTTTCCTACCCACACAGCCCAGCTGAATTAAAATGCAAATATGGTGTAGAATTGTTCAGCAAAAATTCAATAGCTTAAAGATCCTAAAAAATGAAAGGTATGTCAGAAACTCAGGTAAGGAAAGTAGGGTCAGTCATTGAATTGTAAAGACCATAATTTTACAAGTTGTCAAAAGATAAGTTTATTGAATCAAAGTTGTAAATCTAGGTGCTCCATAAGAATCCTGCTGATGTTCAAGCACCTGGTAAAAAAAATCTGCAAAACTTGGTACCTTTTTCCAGGACAGGAAAAACATTTCACTTTCAAAATTATACTCTACTGGGCACTCCAGAAATATATCCATTAAATCCATTTATTTCCTACCTTTGTTTTTAAGCTCCTAAATTAGATTGATACATTTTAATTTAATTGACCCATAGCAATATGAAAGCTCTTATTTTTGGGAGGACAGGCAATTTGAACATCTTAGTGACTACTAATTACAGACAGCAAGCTCATCAAAGACTGAAAGTACAGTAAATAGGAACAAAGGGCTTCTGAGGATGGTTGCCTCTTTGGTTCCAGTACTTCACACCACTCTGGCTATCCTTCCTGTGTTCTGACTGCAATAAAGCAAACAGGGGAGTGGGAATATAAAAATGCTGTAAATTTTCCTTAATAGTTTTCTAATTAAAGTAATAATCTGAAAAAATCGCCTGTTACTGTTTGAAGATAAATGTTTTAAGACACAGAAACTTTAGTGCTTTTGCAGGCCTAACCTTTTTTTAATCTGGTAAAACTCCTGGAATCTTAGTACAAATATGACTTGCCCTGTTTAAATCATAAAGTCTGTAAAATTTTATCAGAAAAATAACTGATTTTTTAATAACATTTACATGCTGTATATTATAAAAAAATATAAAAAGTTATCTCCTTATCCCAGCAAGTGCAAGACCCATAGCATGGAATAGTAACATACCAGGGTCAAAAATGAAGCACAGCCTATGAGCTAACCATGAAATAGCTGGAAAAAATAGCATGACTATGTAGACAAAACAGAAATACATCTAAGCTCAGACAGCTAACAGATTTTAAAGCAGGACTAGGCCAACTCATATAATTAGATAGTTCACTAAATGTCTGGATTGATCAATACTTGGCTTCACACCATCTCACAATATTCAGGATTGCCTACCTCACCTCTTTTTATTCCCTCTTCGTTCTGAGGTCAGCTGTATTCCTCTCATTCCCCTTTCCTGTCTCCCCTCCCTCAGCCTCCAGCAGAAGGTCCTGTAGCCCAGGTGCTGATGGGTGGCTTGGACTGACCCGAGCAGATCACACTCCCACAGCTGCTGTGTAGAGCAGACAGATTATACTGCTCAGCTTTTCCCAAACCCCACTATCTCACACTGGAGCTGGACCTCACCCAAGAGAACCAGAAGTTGTCTAGCACAGAAAACCCTGTGTGTTAAAAATCTCAGAACAGCAGCAAGGCAACGGAACATACACTGAGAGGAGTACCCCACTCTGTGCTGATAGCAGCAGCACTCAGTACTGGTTAGAGGTAGCACAGCTGCCTCCTTTGGACTGGATACTGGGAAAAATCTTCCTGAAAGAGTTGTCCAGCAATGGAACAGCTGCCCAGGGAAGGGGTGGAGTGACCACTCCTGCAGGTATTTAAAAGACATGTGGCTGTGGGACTCAGGGGCAAGGTTTAGTAGTGGATTTTGCAGTTCTAGCAGTTGGACTTGATCCAACCGAAAAATGTCCTTGATTCTTAAATATATTCTCTGTTGTAGTCATCAAAAGTATATGGTTAGGATTTTATTGTTTTCAGCAATGATTATTTTTTATTTGATATTATCTTTTCTCTTGGAAGGGAAGACATACTCTTTGACATAACTTTTTTCTCCAATGGGCTCCATTCCAATACTTAGTGAAACAGATTATCTGCTATCTCCTGTCCTGCCTTAAAATGTTCATGTTTCAAACCTTTGGCAGTGTTATTATTCCATCATGAAATTTTACAGGATATATCAACATATGTCTGTCAAGAAAAGAGAAATTAACATTTCTGGACATTTATAAAAAAAACTACCTTTATGCTATTTTTATCATTATATAAAAGCAATAAGGACATTCACACACAGACTTTTTTTCCCCCATTAGTAATTTTTGAGATTAGACATGCATTATACATAATATTTATTTTGTGTCTCTTAGAAAAATATATACTTAAGTTCCACTTATATTTCATCAGAAAAACATTGCAAAATTCATAACAAATTATAAATAAGAAATATTTCTACTGAACTTAGAGAAGTAAATGTAAACATTAGTACCTGAAACAACACCAATTCCATCATCACAGTCATAATCAGAGACTTCACTGTCACTGATTCTTTTGGATCCTGGAAAAAGAAAAGACATGTGTCATCTTCCTTCCTGTAAGTTAAAACTATCCTCTGTCAATAATACCTAAAATAGTGTATGGATTTCATACTATACCATGAAGCACTAACAGCAGCATATAAAGGTAATTATTCATGTTATAATTGTTGAACATATATGACTGCATCAATTATTTCAGCTAAATCTTAAAAATAATATAAAATGAAATGCTGAAATACATCTCTACAACATTGCTTTTATGAAATATTTTATATAGTTTATATTAATTCCATATACACAGATATTTGTATTCATTCTGTACTGAAATTAGCATCACACTGTTCATCTTCCAAGTTTTCACGTACAAGGCACCATCCCTCCCCAAAGTCTCTGAATAACAGAAAGATTATTAATAGCAATAATATTAAATGCATGTAGTACTTTCTTCAAGTTCTTAATAAGGATTATCAGGAGAAAGGGCAGCTTCACACATATAGCGTGCCATGGAACACAATCAAACTATTATATGTATACCTGCCAAAATATCTAGAGCTGAGTTGGCTAAAGCAGATTCCACTTCCACAATTAGAACCCAAATGTAGGTCACACAGGAAAAGTAAATATGTGAGGTTTTGTTCAGCCTAAATTTACTTCAGTCTTCTGTGGCATATTTAAACATATTTTATTGTTGATATCAGGGTTAAACACTGGCATGTGACTGATAATTATTCATTTACTTCTTTTAAAAGTGAAAAATCCCTGCTCTTCAGCAAGATGGTGTGTCTATTTTAAGTTTCTGACCATCTAAAAATGGGTAATTGGAAGGCAGAAACTTTAATTGTCACCATACCTCCAACCACATGCAAGATTTTTTTTCCTGCCTCAGAACAATTTTTCTGAAAAATGTAGACACAAAAATATCAGTAAAAAACTTTGAGTAAACCTGAAGAAGCCCAGGACAAAGCAGCCTTAATGCTCTATCTGAGTGACTGGCACAGAAGAATGTCTACCCTCCTTTCCCAGCAAAAAACTGGGAGAACATGTACTTAAGAGTGGTTTTGACAAAAATGAAGAGTTTTCAATTTAAAGAAACTTTAGAAATTATTTGAATTATAAGAACTGCTGTCATTTTAGACTGTTGAACATCTGTTTACCTACCCACTAGAGGATAGTGGAAGGTTTTCTTTAGCAGAAAGAGTGTGCTTACAAGATCTGAGACTTCTCCTAAGCCATCCTGTATACAATAATTAATCAACTTATTCTCTACAAATTCATGTAATTTCATTTTTAGTCACAGTATTCTCTTGGCCTCTGCAATATTCTATGTGAGTAAATTCTGCAGTTGGAGTATGCATTGTGTGAAATCAACTTCCCTATATTTTATATCTATTATCTCATTTCAGACAATGCCCTCCAAGCTTTTGTATTCTGAGAAACATGAATCAGCATTCTGTGTTCCGCTCTAGTTATCTCTTTGGTTTGCACTTTTTTTGAGCTGAAATATCATTCTTTGGTTCCTTTACACATGCCAACCTTTCCAAATTTCTGATTATTCCTGCTGTATTTGTTTGTACATTTTCTATTTCTTCTCTGCCTTTTATGAGAAGTCAGAAGTCACTGCAGCAATTAAGATGTGGGTGTATGGATTTGTAATCTGGACTGCAGACTATTTCTTTGAGGATAAAAATTTCTCAGTTTAAAACTTACTCAAATAAAAAATGGTGTGTGATATGTGCTAATTATTAGAAAACAATTTAGCCTGCCAATACATTATGCAATTTCAGTAAAGAAATTTTAATTGTCTTTATTTAATTGCACTAAAGGCTGATGTTTTCCTCACAAATAGGAAATTAAAGCTCAGGGAAAGTCACGCAATTCTTATATGGTAGCTCAATTTATTATAAAATTTTAGAAATAGCCACGCTACAATGGGTAGGGGACAAATATTTTTGAATTCAAGAAATAACAAGTCTTTCTCTAAAACAAAAAAATTATAAGCAAGTGATGACAATTAGCACTCAGGAAAACCTAGATGATGAGGGCAGAAATGAAGGAAAAGGTTTCGACCTCCTCTGATTATTTTCTTAATTATAGTATTACAAAGGCCCACTCTCTCTTTTTCCCCAAAGAAAGGATCCATTCCACCTGTGATGCTGTCCCTGTTGCCATTTTCAGGAGAAGCTTCTAATGGTATAGTGATACATGTGTCAGTGAGTAAGAAGGATTAATCTCCATTCTTCTTAGCCACTTATTCAAATCCAGGTCCACTAAAAGAGGACAATATTTGTGACCAAACACTAAGCAAGAGAGCCCTGCTAGCTGGCTGGGCTTTGGCTGGGGCCTGGAAGGCAAAAGGCCCAAAGGGAGTGCAAAGCAGTGGGATTCTGTCTTTTGGTAGCCCTGACACTGATGTTGCAGTGGGTCTGTGGCTGCTGTGCAGAGATGCCAATAATGTTACCCAGGCCCTGTCAGAGAGGGGATTATGGCATGGGAAGATGAGGGCAATTGAGTTTGCTGATGCTCATCACATGGCTGCTTGGAAAGGTTTCATCATGAAAGATGTAAAAAGCCTGAATCAACTATGATTTGAATAGATGTCATTTACTCATCAACTAATTCATTCTTATGAATGAATCTAATTAATTGCAACTGAGGTTGCTTTTTATTTATGTTTATATTTACAGCTAAGTACATCTGCTTTAACATATTTTTAGAATATTATATTCTGTATTCAGGAGGAGATATTTGCATCTTTGAGGATGAAAATAGTCAGCTGTTGTCACAGTGGGCTCTACACTTCCCAGCTGTGTAGCTAAAATTATATATTGTTGTAGTCACAGGATACATCTGGCAGAAAAGAGAGATTAGGAAGCTTCAAGAGAGCACAGGTATAAAAGACAGGGTTCTCTCCTCTCAAGCCACATCCACCTGTTCCAGAATCTCCTAATACCTCAGCTCCACATCATCTTCCAGGATCTAGAGATCTAAGCCTCAGGAAAGAGCTAGTGCAAGAGAAAGTGAACGGGCCAGGATTGAGACCTGCCCAAAGGATAGGAGTAGAAAAAGAATAAAAGTAAAGGAAGAATCAGATTTCAGAGATTTCTCAAACTGCCTTTGCCACTGAAAAGAGGAGAGTCTCTTGTAACACCTGACATCCTCAAACATGAAAGCTTGATCTGTAAGATGATATGAAGCTTCTTCAGTTCAGATCATCCACTCTAACTCCTCAAGCTGCTACAAGCCAGCTCTAACTACTAACAGAATTAAACCAATTGAAAAAATAATCACGTTTAAGGAATATTTTTCATTTCCTTACAAATGTAAATTTAAATTATAGTAAAGAAGTCAGAAATTTAAAGCAGAATTAATTACTTGGTTTTATCTTTGGCAATCAATTTTTTCAGGAAGGGGGAAGGAAAGCAATGCTATGTCAATTAAATGTGTAATATTGAGAACTACTGCCTGGAATACATAATTTCTGCAAAGGAATCAGATTATACATATTTAAAACATTTTCCATTAACTTCAGAAATGGAACAAACTAGAAAGTGCACAGGTCAAAACCTTTTATTGAAGCAAGTATTTGAAATGTCAGTATAATTACTAGAAGAATAGTTTAATAGTTCTTGGAATCTTTGCAAGAGTGATTTCATCTGCTTTAAAATAATTTTAGATGGTACTTTCCTTTTTAACCTATTGACAATGTAAATGTGAAGATTTAGGCATGTGTCCCACCTTAGCCATGTCTTTTCAAAGTAGTACTTCACTAAGTAATTTGGACCACTGATTACAAAAAAGAGAAAGAAAAATTCCTATCTCATCTGGGAAATGGGACATTGAAGCCTCTCACAAATTATTGCAAATTAATATTGTGAATGAAACTGTTATTTAGTATTTAGTTAATATCTTAAACTCTTTGACATATACATTATAAAATATCATCCAAAAATCAAGACCAAAGGGTTTAAGTCCATTCTTACATAAATTCAGAATTCAGTAAAAATCTTATATTCCAGGATACTGTCTACATCAAATGAATGCACTGGTGCCAATGGTTTGCCTGTAGTTAACTTTTTCTTTGACGCCATTCCACTAGTACGTAGTTTATTTATAAAACTTTATTGGAGGTATTATTCACCTTTTGTCTGATAACTGGGCAGTAATAGATGGTGAAGACAAACTTTCAAATCCCTTCCACCCAGATTAACAATTATTACAGTCACGTACTGAAGGCAAAATAGATCCCAAGCTACTGTAACCCTCAAAAATGCCTTAATTCAGCATAGCCCCAGGGAAATAAAAATATATTTTTTTATTCCATTTAGCAAGTTTGGGTTTAACAGCCTTAAACTATCAATAAAACTTTTCAGGGGAGAGTTTATACTGGGGACAATGGAAAACCTCCCCACCAGAACTTGCCAACGTTCAGCATCCTCCTGCCCTTCCACACTTCCCTACTCCTTCCCTGCAGTGCTGCTCAGGCTACCACCTCACCCAGCACAAGAGCTCTGTGAGAACATGTGCACAGCAGAACTGGAAGTTCGCAGCACTTACAGGGTTGGGGAAAAACCCTGTCACCTAAAAAACATTAGGACCATTATTTTCAATTTCAATTTAGCAAGTACTTTCTATTTAATTTTTTACTATTTGCATTTTTACTTTCTATTACACAGAAAAGGAACTTATAATACAGTAGTTTCTTAGTATAAAAACATTTCCATTTTTCATCCTCGGGGATGAAGTAACAGGAAGTAAAGAAGTAATAGGAAGTAAAGTAGTAATAAGAAGTAGAGAACAAAATGAGGTGTTTCATTCAATTTCATTAAGGAAACAGTTATTTATTTTTTGTAAACTTTTCATGGGATGCAGTGTTGATGGCCATGGAAAGCTTTAACATCTTCTAAATAAAAAATAATATGGGGAAATTTGAAAAAATGTTTATAGAGTATTCTTTGGTTTTCCCCAAGCTCTCCATGTTTAAAAAGCATTTGGACGATGTATTTAATAACATGCTTTAGATTTTGGTCAGTACTGAATGGTTGGGCTCTTGGACTAGATGATTGTGGTAGGTCCCTGCCAACTGGAATATTCTATTTCACCAGAATCACATTTCCCTTCATAACAACATTCTAAATAATTGGAACTCTCCCATATGAATGAAACAATACGCAAAAAAAATATTTTCTTACAAAGCAACCAAAATCTGTGGAGGGTTCCAAAAAACCTTCTGCCTTCCACATGACAACTGCAGTTGGCACACAGCTTTTCTTCACTCTCTTTTTAATATACAGAGGAAATAATATAAACTACCTTCTGTGCTTTATAAACTTCCCACAGACATTTCTGATAGACCTCAAGAGAAGATTAACACAGGAGGTTCAATGCTCTATTAAAGTGCATTTGACTGACCAACATAGTTAGCAAAATGAACTAGGACAGGGGGTAGAATGAGAAATAAAATTAGTGTGCATCAGCCTAAATACAGAAGTGCCAAATTTATGGCTCAGTAATTCTGCACTTTTCTTGTGGAGAAAGGAAAAAAAAAGGAAAAAGAAAGCAGACCAGGCTCCCAGTCCTGTCCCTTACAATGCAGGAAGCTTTTAGAAGGTTTTGTACACTCCCTGGGGCAACCAAGGGTAGGAAAGCATGCTCACAGTTCCCTCCCTGGAGCTCACAGAAGGCCTTCACAACCACTTAAAGTCACTTAGCATAGCCTGTATTTCTTCTGTGCTCAGAGCTGACATACAAGCACCCCCAAAAGAGTCTCATAACAAGTGTTTTAAGAATTTGCTCTTTGATATTCATCCAGCCTGTGCCTGAGGGTCCTTAGTGTGAGCTAATTTCTCATGCAGTCCTGCTGTCTCCATGTCAGTCTGTCACTTCATCTTCCTGCACATAATAGTGGGGTTTAGAGGCTTTAGACCAATTTCATCTACACTGACAGAGGAGTTTGAATATCAAATTCTATTAAGTTCCTACAGGTCTTTGAAAAGCCTTAGAATAGATAGATGAGAAAGATAAAAGAGAGAGATACAACCTCTGGATAGAAGAGAGAGATACAAATTGGAAGTCTTTAATCAAAAAGAAACTTTATCCATATAAAATTTGCAGTTAATCCACATGTGTGCAAGCCCACAGATGCCACACCAAACATGGTCTCTCCCCATGTGAAGATATTGTAAAACATGAGAAGAATGTCGGATTATTTCAGGAGAGAAAGGAGTAGAAGAAATATGGGAGACTGACATTAGATGTAATGGAAAATGGATTTTATTAGTACTACTCTGAAGAAAGTTCTGCCCTAAGGGGGTTTTGTTTCTCTCCATCATGCTATGGATCTATTTTCATAACAATGTGAGTTTCATTTTTTAAACATAACTAAAAGATAATTAGTTGAACCAATTCTCAAAGAGATTCCAATAATTAAAACTGCAAAACAGTAAAAAGTCCCAAATGAAAAGCACTGCAAAATTTAAGTTGGCAAAAACTGTATGTTATTAATTTACTTATATTTAATTAAGGCAAATTCCTCAGATAGAGCTGGATTTGTAATGGGGATTTATATCAACAAGAAACTGTAAAAACATATACCAGTGTAAATACTGATTTTGCCAGTACTTCACTTACTCCATGTCTGTATTCTAAATATACTTACACTAGTTCTCAAACAGCTGTAATATAATAGCATTCCTTTTAATCCAGTTAAAGCTAGATAGCATTTTCCTAGTATAGTTAATAAAGCTCACAACAGCTTTCCTACCATATCTCTACCTAAAATAAAGGCAAGCAAAGCAAGTATGGTGCTACAGTATTGCTCCAATATCAATACTGAGACATTAACAATAGAGAAAGAAAGCCAACAAAAGACCTATTACTGAAAGCAGACAAGAAAAGCCAAAGAACTTTTATGCAATTTAGTATCTGCGCAATAGGTAGCAAAAGCACACCAATAAAATATCAAATTAAATTTTGCACATATATGGAAGCAATAAGCATTTATGGCATGCTGAAAATTTACCTGAATTATATGAATATAAGCCTTTATCTGGAAAAAAAATATTGAAATGAAGTAGTGTCAGGGAAAAATATATGAACCAACACATGTAACAGGGATGATTAGAACCTTAAACTTTTCTGTAATTGCTGCCAGAGATGGAAGAATTTGATCGTGTAGGCCACACTCCTTCAAAATTATAAAACTCAAGCAGCTAAGAGAAATTAAACCACAAAAATGCCAATCACTTCTGGATCAACAGTTATATACAACAGCCACAGAGATCTAGTAGAGCAATTTCAGTCATTTCCAATTTTGAAATACAGTCGCACACTTATTGTTATAAGTGTTTAACTTCTTAAGGGCAAAATGTATATTCACTTGGGCATACAATATGAGCTGCTACCCTTAAAAATATTGCATGCTCCTCTTGGCCCTGCAGCACTAGCAGAACTTTCCCAAGGTGTAGTTTTGAATGCTCCTTTAAAATTAACATACTCTGAAGTGATGTGCCAGTCAATCTTCTCCCTCCTGCTAGGTCTTGACTGGTAAATATGTACACACATATAATAAGAACCTTAATTATATATTGTTGTTACCACTGAATTTTTAGAATCCTGATATGAGGTCAATGATTAAATGCTTGCAATACCTGATTTATTGTTTGCATTCCTTAAATCTGACTGGTTTATGTATTTTAGCTTTCCAAACAATCATACCAAGTTTTCTCAACTGAACCAAAGAATAGGATGTGCATATCTGGACAATTCTGGAAACGTGAAATGTTAATTGGATTCGTAGATTTTGAAATATGACTTCCATAAGATGTCATAATACAAAGAAGGCAGGAAGCCAGAATAACATTAATAATATCCTGTCATTAGCAAGATTTTGTAAATATTTTTATTCCTTGTAGTTGAAAAGCTCTCAGACAACATACTGAACAGAAGAGTGCCAGTCTGTAAGTAAATGATGCACCTCAGATGATATGATATGACAGTGTTAGAGAAAATTTCAATTTCTTGCCAAATGGTGCTGTTAATGGATTCACTGGATGAGTAAGTGCCTTCTGGCAAGTCACACTTTTTCTGACATCCAGGTACTAACTATTTTAAAATGTGGATCATATTACTAAATCACCTACTACTTACAATTTCTAACTATCTATATTTTCAACTTTGGTTTCCTGATAAATGAAATACATTTTTATGTCTCAGAATTCTATTAGGCAATATAATTTCAAAGTAAATTATAGGGTTTTTTTCAGCATCACTTACAACCTTTAAGATGGGATTTATTGTGTAAGTTCTCTAATATTTGTATTCCTTAATACTTATCTCTTCTGGTTATGGACTTCATTAAAAATGATACTTTTTGGCTACAAAATTATGAAAAATGCAGTTTAGAGACTTTGTCTAGTTTACCCTGACAACATCAGGTGTTACCTGAACACTAAAGGTGGAAGCATGCCATGTGCCCACAAAATAAATCTATTAAAACAGTGTAGAAATTATTCATCTAGTTAAAAATTATGGACTTTCTGAATTTAACTGCTGGATAGATCTTCAAAAACATACAGATTCTTGAAGAGAACAAGAATATAAAATTAGTGAGATTATAATGGGATTGAGAACTAGGAAAGCAATTTTTGTTTCTATATGGTCATAACACAGAAATGAAGAAGTCAGAATAGTATTAAAACCATCTGAAAACTTCATTGCACAACAGAAGAGGAGTTTAATAACATGATTTCATCAAGTATCAGAGAAATAAAGTAATTCTCTTCAACTGCTTCAAAAAAGGTTTTTAAGTATTTTTGTAGTTTAATTACAATTTAGTAAATTAATATTCTAAATTAGTTTCTTTTATTAGAAAAATAAAAATATTTTGATATTTTAAGGCCTTTTTAGACATCCCTGTATCATGTTAAATACCTTTTAATTAAAGTATTTAAGAAACCATAGATGTACAATAAAATATAATAAATAAATAATAGATGTACAATAAATACAATACTGGTATATATATCCATATTCTGTGAACAAAATATCAATGCATGCAAACCAAGATAACATGCCCAAGGCCTATGCTTCATTTAAAGAAAGAGAAAAACTAAGGAAGAAGCATGAAAAAGAAAATTAATTGTCATTTTGGCTCTCTAGGGTAAAATGCATATAATAAATTAATCATGGCCTGTGCCACTGACCATAAAATGCTCCATATTATAATTTGGAAAAAAGTCTCTGACGCATGTGTCCATTAGGTACAATTCACTTACCTACTAGTGAACAGCATTATTGTCATTTCCTCAAGTCAGGTTCAGTGACATTCATTGAAAATTATGGTGCTGACTTCCCAAACTCACAACAAACTCACAGGAACTTGCTGAGACAGCAAGATCCTGATTCTGCAGTGAAATGAGCCTCTACAGGGCTCCAAGGAAGTGATTAATTTTCAGGGGAAGAAGGTTGGCCATCATTTCACAGGGGCTCATATTTCACAGATTAAAGTTTCAGATACATTTGTAATTAATTGTTGTTAAACTTTAATGATTTTGGTACTACGAAATGTATATCTTGATGTTCTACCATATAGACTTGATAGCTTTACCATTTAAATAATGGAAGAGAGGGATTAAATTAACAGTTATGACATTCCTCCTTGATCAGATGGTAGAGGACATTCAAAAACTAAAAACTGTCAGCACTCAGCAATGACGAGTCCCTCTCAAAATGTTTTTCAAAAATTAATAAGCAATGGGATTATTTATTTTTTAATTCAGTCTATCAGTTTGATTTTTTCTAGTCAGATTTAATGATTTTTATCATGTTAAGGTCTCAGCATTGCTGCAGAAAATACAGTTTGATGGAAAAATTACAAAGTAAAAAATTGAAAAGATGACAAAATTTTTCATGTTACTCAAAACACTTTGTTTACACATCATAGCTTTTCTTTATTCCCATCCAAAGAATGAGTAAAATTAGAAAAAAAAAGAGTTATATATATAGCTTTTTGCACACTACATGCAGATTTTTTTAGAACATAACTGCAGTCAGATTTTGTCCCGACAGTTTAAATTCTCATTACTGTAATTTGTCTCCTTCCAGATTTTTTTATGGACCTGGTGAATCATGGAACGCAGTGAATGGAGTCATTGATGAATTTCATTCTAAAAGTAACAAAATTCCTTTTACAAGAAAACTACTCCAAAGTCTGTTTATTTACATTTACTTTAATTTTAATTGATTTTTTCTGGTCTTCAGATCTTGGGAAAAAAAAAATTGACTTCTACATGTTGATTTTCAAACACTGTAATTTCTAAAATCTTTGAGATCTTGTTCTCAGCAGAGTTTATCTTCCGTAGATTTATAACTTTTCCCTTACTGAGGATGTTCAAAATATAAGTTTTTTATTTTTCAAACGATATTGTGAATTCTCATGGTATTCAAAAACTGTAAAGACCTGCTGCTGTACAGACCTATGCTGCAGCAAGAGACCTGAAAATGTCTGGGTTTATTGCTATAGTCACATTTCTTCTCATTTGCACACTTAGCTGTTGCCTACACTGCACATTGCACTCTCTGTAGGCTGCAGATCAATAATTCAGACAGTTTCATTTTAAAGCTGCAGAATCTGACTTAGAAAAGAAGTGTCAGTCACTTTTCAATCCTAAGTGTTTGGGAAAGTCTTAAAACACTTGGAGTAAAACAAAATTTGCTTCTGAAACAAATTCAGCATTTATATAAAACTAAAATACTGTTGTTCTTCAAAACATAAAATAACCCCATATTCTTTCTCAATTCACAATACCAGCTCACACTTCAAAAATGCTCACATTACATAGATAAAACTGTAAAAGATGGAATAAGAATGCATCATATGCAATTTGATTTCTATCTCTATATTCTGGGCTCATGGAGAGGAACTAATTTTAGATACACGATCCCATGGTATAAACCTTGTTTTATTTCTGTATAATTTCTCAACAAACAGAAATAATAACAACAACTTGCACATCCTAATAACCATGGACACAGCACACAAAGCACATTCAATTTGGTATGTATTCTCCAATAAGATTCTTAGCTAATGTGAGATGGAAAAACAGCTTACCAAAAATGGGAATTCCTAAATATTCTCTAAAATTATTTTTAATTTTCTGGTTACAATCTTTTTCAGAGGCAATATAAAAAGAACTTCAGTTTGGCTGTAATTCTAATTAATGTCTGGAATTCTGGGTGTATGGCTGATTTTATGGTAAATATTAGAGAAAATGAATTCTAAAAACTCACTTTTAAAGCTGAGCACAGTAAGTAAAATAGACCTACTCATTACCCCACATTTCTCATAAAAAAAGTTTTAAATAAACTCGTTGGATCAGGTTATGAAAATCTCTAATATAATTAGCTGAAAGAGCTAGTAAGTCATAATCTTATGTTCTATATTAGTTCCAGTTTCTAAGTAGATGTCTGTCAAAAAACACAAAGGGAAAAGTATAGGAATGATTCTTTATCACTAGGAAATTAATGGAATGTATGGATCAGAGGACTGGGAAAGAGAAGGTGGACAGCTGACTTAAGATCAGTCTGTACCACAACACACTGCCCACTCAAAGATATTGAGAGATAAATATATGTAGAAACTAAGCTACTGTCTCTGAAAGCTGGCTCCTAAAAAACCAGCATATGGGGCTCCGTGGGAAGCTTGCACTTTGCTACTGGCAATCTGTAAATACAACTTCACTCTTCAGGGCTGACAGTCTGCTCTTCTTCAGGAACACTGCAATCCAGGGATATTAAAAAGAGAATAGAAGTGCTAAGTGTAGGTGGTTCTTTTAAACTACCTTTAGAGAGTAACACTTAAGTATTGTCTTCAAGTAAATATGTTTATCCCTACTCAACAATCATAAAGATAAAAAAGCTTAGATGTGTAATGTGTATTTATACAAACAAAAAAGAACCTTTTAATTCAAAATATCTCTCCTGTCATTTCCCACACTAGCAATTTTTGAGGGTATACAATAAATTCCTTCATCACTAATTCTATACATAGAGAGAATGCAGAAAATAACAAAAGGTAGGAGGACTGAACTGCTGAGATTTTGCATCCCCAAAAAAATGAAATCAGCCTGCTTAATAACAGCCCAGTACATGTTCTAAGAAGTGATTTGAAAAGCATTGACAAACATGCTAGACATGCCTTGCTCTAGAGATTTTCTTCACGTTGTCATAATGTGCTGCTGGATAGCATGTTCTGTTTCATCATATATAAGAATGTTATTGAGAGATACAGAAACATCTTCAGACACAAGAAACTGATCTATTGACTTCATACTCTTTTGACACCTCAAAAAAAGGTAAAAATCCTAGACTTCTATGCATTATTAATATAGTATAAGCACTTTACTTAGTGAAGGCAAACAGTCTTAAGAGGTGCTGTCTGCCCTTCACCAGTCCCCGGTGATGACATTTAGATTGGGAAGAGCATTTTTGGAGCCCATCTGGTGCAAGGCCTGTCTCAGGCTTGGGCAACTTACACTGCATTGTTTACAGCCTTGTTCAGTTGGGTACTGGACCTCTCAGTAGGATATTGCATGACCTCTTTGGACACCAAGAAGTACTTTTATTTTCATTTCAGAGGTGTGACAGCAATAAAAGAAAAATTTTATTTTCCCACTGCTAAATGGATTCTCCTGCCATAGCTGAGCTCTGATCAGATGCTAAATTTCCAATTGTATACTTTTTCAGACCCCAGAAAGCAAGGATTTTAATTCCAGGATACCTGCTGTACTTCTAAACCTATCTGTTTAAACTGAAAATTATTTATGATACACAAGGATTCAAGACATTAATATATCCCTAGGCCACTAGAGAAAATCCTTCTTTATTGGGTTCCTATCTCTGTACAAAAGGAAATAGAATAATTTAGTGTAGAAACATCTGAATTCTCCAGCAATAATAGTGAACATCTGAAACTGCTTATTTGATTGAATTTTTTAAAACCAGAGGCTGAAAAACTAGCCCTCTGGGAACAGTCAGGCTAAACCACCTTCACTGAAAAGCAGGACTTCTATAACAAATCTTCATATTTCACCAAAACAGAAGATTTGCTAAGTCCTGTCCTCTATATTTACAGACAAGCATGTACAATTGTTCAGTTGAGCACATTATGAGTATTAGTACTTATTAGTTATTTTTTATTATTTATTAGTATATAGTAAGATTACTACGTAAAAAAAACCTGAATGTCTTTCAAATTTAGAGTCAATATCATCCAACAGAACTTCACTCAAATATCACTAAAATTTGTTAAAAAAATCATGAATTCATTCTTACTGTCAGTTATTTATCGCACAGACAGAAATTCTGATAGACAAATAGTGTTTGTTTGCAGGACTGGATATTTCCTGAAAACCAGAATTTCACTAACTTCACATACAAAGAGTCCAACTGGTCTGTAAAAATAGTTGTAGATGGAAACTTCTTAAAATGTATTTTAAAATGGCATAGACCGTATAAGAATTATTATTTAAAAACTTTAGTTAAATAACAGTCATATCATATAAGACTGAAGAGGATTGAATTTCAATAGAACTCCTTACCTTTTAACTATCACTTCTTTCATCTTTTGGGGGACAAGTATAATCTTAAAACATCAAGGCTATGCAGTGTAAGTCTCTGACAGTGTGTCTATCTCAGAATATTATGATATGGAGCATTTTAATCCTTCTCACCATCAAGTGTACAGAACCAAAACAGATCAACTGCTTGAAATACTTGTATACAATGGGTTATATAATAAAAACTCTACATAGCACATATGAAATATCCAAGGTTGTTTTCATGACTACACACATAAGTTTCTGCGAGTTTGTGTGAAACATGCACACACACTCACATTTCTTCTTGAGTCATTCTTCAATGACTCAAAGAAACTCCAAGTAAATCTTAAAAATTACATTTGGGCTGTTGTGTTATTATGGGTTTTTCTGTTTGTTTTGGGGTTTTGGTTTTGTTTTTGGGGGGTTTTGGGGTGGTGGTGGGTCTTTTGGGTTTTGGGAGTTTTATTAATTTGATTGGTTCATTTGGTTTGTTGGTTTTTTTAAAAATAACTGCCAACTGCTATTTATAAAGTTTATTCAGTGAGGAAGAGCTTTAAATCACTGGCAGTATTGAACAGTTAAACTGGAGAAACCATGAAGTATTGAAGTAGATTTTTCCCCTTTACTGTTTTATTCTTATGTATCTATTTTTATGACCACATTTTATATATGCTAGTTTCAAAATATCTACTGATTAACTACTATGGACCAAGTATAACAAACTCTACAAAGTAGAATTTTTAAAGAAATTCTATTGGTGAATCTAAGCACATAAAATAATACCAAAGCAAGACAACAGGCCATGATATTAATTTATCTACGTATGATGTTATATACAGGTTACTTTAAGAAATATGAGCTAAAGAGAGGTCCTGCAAATCTACTTTTGCTTAAACAATGAAATTATGAACATAATACAAAAGAAAGAGCTTCATGAAAAAAAGAGCACATTGCAAAAAACAAGATCATTTACTCCAGCTGAGAATCTGAACTGAGTTATAAGAAAAAAATGGTGAAATGCAGAGTGGTTTATACCATTTGTAGCATGTCACTCTTATCAGTAACCACAATGATCTAATTCGTAACAGCTACAAATTAACATAAAAATTCTGTCAGCTTTCCATTTGCAAGAATTTAATAGATTTTATTATGCATTCATTCAAATGAACTATACACAGAGTGAAAAACTAATAATAACCTACTTTGTAACCTCCGTGTGGGACTCTCGCCATGGAGCTGTCTGCGTGGCAAATATGGTGAGGGATGGGGAAGTGGCAATGAAGAGACATCATGTGTTTGAAGTTTGTACCAGTGGGGTTCATCATCTAGTAATGCTGTCTCTAACTCAATAAGAATCTGAAAAAGAAAAAATGGTTAAAAGTAGGAAAGCATTGCGCAACAGAATATTTTAAAATAGATATACCCATGAAATTTATTCTATTATTCTCTTACTGCTAAGGACTTTGTCTGAAGTTATATAAGAACCTTGTTTTAATATGCAAGAATCTTCTGTGCCTTTTAGAACACTAAATATACCCAAAAAAAATCGTTCACAAAACCCTTATTACCTTATGAGAGCCTTTACAGCTTTCAAATAAGTAAATGAGCAATGTTCCAAAGTTTTAGTAAAATATGACTATGGATAATATGGATTTGAATGAACAATTAGCAATTAAGAAACCACATTCATGCTGTTACTAAAACAGAAAAATGCAGAAAGTATCTCATATCAGGATTATGTAATTTGCATGAGATCATGGTTTGTTTACTACTAAGTGAAAGAAAAAGTAAAACAATAAAACCAACATTGCTTTGCACAGTTAGTAATTTTTTGAAAATAAGTATCTATACATGAGTATGAGAGAGCAACTGTATTTCTGTAGCAACTACCAATACTTGTATACCTCTCCTAAAAATTCACTTTCTTCCTCTCGAACTCGTGCTTGGTCCCAAAGAGTGATTTCTAACATTCGTTCTCTAAACTCTCTCCGATGAACTGGAGAATAAATAAATGTCTGATTCCACTTAGGTTCCAATGTTTTCTTTACTGTTTTTGTTCTTCTTTTATTTTTATCACTGAAAAAAACAGTTAAATATTAAATATGTTCAAAACACCATTAAACTGAATTAAGTATATAATGGAAAACAGGAAATCTTAAATCAGCAGTTCAGTTTGTAGGATTGGGGTACTATAATCTATATCACGTTATAATGGTCCGTGCTTATATTGAGGATAATTCATAAGCTCATATTAAAAACTCAGGTTAGGTGATCTCAAGTTTACATGCCAATTCCAATTTTAAGATGTTTCCCAAAACCCACAAATGTTTTAATATGATTTTGCATGTATTCTCTTTTATTTTGGAAATAGCATTTTATAAAATAAAATGTACTTCCATAAATGGGATTTCCACAAGGCACAGTCTGACAGTAGAACATCTCTACAGACAACATTGGGCATTGAGCTGCATTTCAAAAAATGAGCCAGCTGGTTCACTCAAGTGCCAGTCCTACAGCGGCTCCCTCCAGCTGCAGAGCAGGAAGGAGCAGCTGGCCCACATGAAGGATGGTCAGGGAGCTGGGGGCAGTACAGGGTTTTCCTTGCTAAGGGCTCCTTATCCACCTGGGAAACCAGAAGCCCCAAAAAAAGTTACACGTTCTTTTCCAGCAATACTGGAACAAACAGCCTTCTCAAAACAGCTTCCCAAATCCTTTGGTCACTCCAGTGAATCACCAGGCTGAAGGTGGACCTCCACTGTGAGGTGAGGTCTCCAGGCAAGGCTACCCGGGCAGCCTTGGTTCTGGCTCCAGGGTGTTGTTGAAAGTAATGTTTTTGCAGAATATTTCTGCTAGAAAGAATTAATATTTTCTGATAGAAACAATTTTTGCTGGAAAACACCCACACTGCTCCTACTGAGAATACTGACAAGAGTCCTCATAACAATGCTTATTCTAAACCTGCTGATTGCTGCATAATGCAGCTGCCAGACTAATTTATAAGGATTTTTTAATAGGCAATGCAGATGCAGTCCATTCATTAATACTTGCAATTTTAATAAAGTCATTGTATTTCTGAACTGTTGCTTGGAAGTTGGATCAAAAAATTACCAAAGTAATAACACTTTTAGACACACTGTTAAAAAAAAACATAAATTATTTCTAACATACTAAAGGTTTGTTTACCCTTGTGAACTAAGTTATATTGTACAATATTTTGCAATTAAATTTCTTAATTCAAAGAGAATTCGGCATCTTCATCTAATTAAATGCTTGACTTACTTAAGTGTATTTTACCTCCAGCATGTTTCTTTCTACTACACAAGAAATATACTGTTGCTTACTTAGCTTTTAAATCTAATGAAACAAAAATGAATTTCCACATCAGAAAAAAACCACAATTCTATAAGACAAATTGCTGATCATAAACACATAAAGGAACTAAAGGAAAGTTCTGAATAATTCTCATAAATGGGAAAAATATACATTAATAAAATTTAATGTCAATATATTTTAGTTATCACAATTTACATTGTAAAACATTGTGAACACACTTTTGTTAGCCTATTAATAACTCATTATTATTGAAAAAGCAGGTAAGATAATTGAAGCAGACCTGATTCTCAGTTCAGCACAGCTTCAGCAGCTACAAACACACTACAGCAGTTTGAATAAACTAGGGATCTACACCAACTGTTCAAATACTGGTGAGCCTGAGAAAATCTATCCAAAACCTTTTAATCATCAATGACACAGCAAATTAGGAAGTCACAGAAAATTTGCTTGTCAACATATGGTATACAATAAAAGTGGAAAAGCAACTTGGAAAAGTCTTCCAAAATACTAAATAGCTTTAATTCCTGCTGAAGTCAAATGGTAATGGAGATAGCTAGCACCTTCCCAGTTTAGCTATTTGGAAAAGCAAAGGAAGTAAAAATACAAGTTACATTCTGTTCTACAGATTCACTAATCCAATGATCTATTATTTTCAGTGACAGTAAAACTTTGAATTATTTGGTTAGTATATTATAAAATAAAGGTAAACATGTTCCCCTACTGACACAATCTGAGGAAACATCAATTAAAAAAATAAACTGGAAAATGCACTATCTCTTCTGCTGGTCTTCCCAACACCCAAATTGAACCACAGAAAATCATGGACTAAGAAGTGAAAGAGCTTTTCAGGAATAGGGGTCCCACCACAGTTTAACTTTTCCTAAGTGCATATATGATACCATCCAGATTAACATGAGTCCTGTGCTCTAGGGAAAGTTTTCAAAGTGCAAATGTGAACTCTCAGCTGAGTCCCCTTCAGCCTTACCTCAATTATATTGTGAACAAGTATCTGTGGGTTTCAGATGCCAAACCTGTTACTGCCTTAGTGTATAAAGATGGGCCAAACCAAACTGCTGGACTCATCAGTCCAGAAATTTACGAACCCAACCGTGTAGCATCTTCTTTGCTCTAGAGAAGAATAACTGGCATAGGAAATATAGGCACTATAGTACACTAATAACATTCTTTGCAAATAACAGATCCCCATGTTTACCTTTCCTTTCCTTTTCTATTCAGTACTTTATAACATAACCAGGGAAAGCAAGTTTGTGCTTAGTGTTCAAAGACACCTTGCTGTTACATACCACGTTCAACACAAGAGCTCAACAGTGAAAGCCTTTTTCCATGTAAGCATGGCTGATAAACTCAGCTGTGCATGTCACCTGAGTATCAGACTAATTCAAATATTCCTTGTCTTTGTGTTCACCCTACCTTCTGTCTGGAAGAAAGTAAATTTTAACATAAGGATTCCTTGGCCTCCCATCTTCCCTTGAAGGAAGATCCTTTGCTCCCAGTATGGTCACTATTAACTGATGACCAACCTTGTCATACCACAGTTTTATCTGTAGGAAGAAAAGATTAATTAGTGAACTCATTTCTACAATGAAGTTGTATATTAATCCTTAAAAATAATTTTACTCATGAGCTTCTATTTATATTGGTTACTTAAACAGAAAATATTATATTCTACTTTTCATTTATAACAAAACAAAAATAAGTTAATATTGTAATAGCTTCAGTATATACCAGGAGTTACTCTTTTTTTAAAACCCTGTACTATAAGTACCTTACTTCACACTAATTGTTTTTCACATGGTGCTCTGGTTAGGATTATTCTCCTTTGTATTGTATTACTTGCATTATTAATGTATAGTATTCATATATATACATCTCTAAGGAGTTTATGCACAATGAATTAATAATTTTTCATCTGCTGTTGTGCTAAAGAGACTATGGGATAAACCCGTAAATATTTCATATCACTTAATGTTTTTCAACATATATACACTTATTCTGAAATCATATAAGTCCTCCATAAATACTGAGAGGAAGGCTCAGTAATCCAACCCTCTTCATAGTCCAACTCAGTAACAAGATAAAAATCACTATTATTCATTTGTAGAAATTGTTATTAACCAGTCTAAGGTTTAATTTGCTATCCTTTTTTACTACAGTCATTACAAGCTGCTATTCAGCTATTTCAGTTTGAATTCTACGACTGCAAGTACATTAGCCAAGAAAGGGATATAACTACTCCAGGGCAGTCACTGCAGAAGGGGGAAATGGTGCAGTTAGGGCAAAGCAAAGCCTTCCAAATAGGCAGGGGGCCACTGCATGCTGGTAGCACTGCAGTGTCACTAGCTGCAGCTTACTGAGGAGCCTCTCTTCATGAGGACTTTGCCCGAGACAGGACAAACCAGGACATTTAAAGAAAACAGTGACCCTGCCTGAACTTAAGGGAATCAGAGAGGATAATGCCCAGCTGCACACCTACCCAGGCAATACACCTTTAGGCATGAATATACCCTAGCTAAGGTAGACATAAAGAGGGGAAGGTGCATTTTCTGTGGAAACAATCTCAATTTCAGCGACAGGGTTTTCTTCTGCTATCATAGCTCCTCATCTTCAACATTTCAGACTCCTAAAGAAAGGTCTTGATGTAATTCTCAAGACTTTTAACCCATAAAGACGAGGCTAATTTAGCTCTCTGCCATTCCTAATACCTCACTAAGTGAGATTACACTAAGACACACCAACTCAGTTATTGGTGGCAGTGTACTTCTTCCTTCACTGCTTCAGATCTTGCAATTCCTGTAGCCACTAACCATTTGAATGGATAATAAAAATGGGATATTTGTCCTCCATTACCCTGTCATTAGCCCTGCTACAGACTTTAAAGGCTTCTGGTACTAATAATTAAAGGGCCCTGTGGCAAATCATCTCAGTGTGAATTTTAGATATTGTTCCTACATTCTTACAAGCCAGGGGCTTTGAAAGTATTTTTTCTACACCGAGAATTATCTGGACTTCTAGCTATCCAGCTACAGATCAAAAGCAGAAAGCTTTGTACCAACAGTACACCTTTAATGACCTCTGAAGTGCAAGTCAACTTAAATGTTCTTTGACACTAAATGTATCAACCCGCAGGTTTCCTTGGGAGTCCTGAAGCAAAAGACAGACTTGGCTAGTCCGACATCTCAAGGGGAACAGCACTGAAGACAATCTTCTTCATTTGCTTTTTGTGGAAAATTATGCTTGCTTAAGGAGAATGAAATATATTTGTGATACAGATACTATCACAGACTGTGACTGATGAATGTGAAATCATCTAGATATAGGCACCAAGAATACAACAAGAATTATGTGTTCATATGCAAGCTAAATATATTTGTTTCGGACTGATTTTTTACAGGAAAACTTCAGTCAAAATATTTAGAGAATTACTTAAGCAGAAACTGAAATAATCTGACACCACTTCATTGAGATGCTTTAACAACAGCAGTTTGGATCAAGAGCTCAACATTTGCATTGACATGTACCTTCTACTTTTCCCTTGATGTTCTGAAATAAAAAATTGGAAAAACTTGAACTTAATGGGCATATTTTCCCTGTAATGCTCTTTAATTTGGCTTGTTACAGGAAAAGCCAGGAGTCAGAATTAAGACCAGAAAGCTCTCTCCCCTGTATTCACACTGCTAGCACTCCAATACACAGCACAGGTACTTGTAACCCAAGAAGTCGTTTGACTAGGATGCAAGAAGAAGGGAAGAAACTGTGAGAGAATGGTCAAAGAAGCCCATTGAGGGGAGAATGGGATTGCATTCTTATGGGATTAGAAGAAGGAAGAAGGGACAAATAAAAAGCTGCTTTATAATTACAGTGAAAGTAAAATAGACAGGATACTTCTTGGTGAAACACGGGAAGAATGGAACCACTAACGTCAGGGACCAGAGATTAAAAGACGGGCAAGAATAGAATGAATGAGAGAAATGCTATGAGGTGAATAAATAACTAGCCATGCTAACTGGCACAAAATATGTTGAAAGAGAGACTGGGATGAACAAGAATCTAGCAAGATTTTTTACAAACACACACACTTGTATAATTTTAGAACATCTAAGAAACTTCAACAAAGCAATCCTGTTATAAATGAAGGAAATGGAAAGCTAAACTAACGACACATAAAATATGCTATATAAAAAATCATGCTAGCTGATGCTAATGTTGGGACTAACACCTGAACAAAACCTTCTTGAATGGGATTTTGTCTGTCTAGGTTACTTATGATGTAGGCATCTAAGATTCACTTGGAAGTGGTGCAACCTGAATACTTTCCTGCTTTGCACTGAAGTCCTGGAGACCAATTAGCCATACACATGCTCATATACTTTCCTTCCCTGGGCTCCTTCAGCAGCCAGACATGCACCTAATGCTTTATTAAGTTTGTGCTGTGACCTACATTCAGGCAAACAGACATCTAAATTCAGTGCATCCTGATACTGAGATGCATTGAGATGGTCTGTTATTCACCGAGGGGTGCATCTGCTGCAGACAGGCTGCCAGGTAGGAATAACTGCCACAGAGTGCAGGAAACAGGAACTCTTCTGCACTCAGAGGATTGAAGGAAACAGAGATGTGGGTCTGACCCCAGTTTCATTCTTTCTGGTTTTTAACCAGTAGTGTTCTAATACAAGAGGAATACAGGCCTGGAACCTGTTATGCTAAACTGAAGCATGCTTTGGTAACACCACACACTCCTATTCCCAACCAAAGTGCGTCTCAGCTTCAGATGAGACTTTGTACTCCAGAGAAGAATAGGATGTGGCATAGCTTGATAATAAAGGCACTATTTTGATACACAGGTTCAACCTCTTCAGTCTAAACAGTACTTAAACAGCAGTATATGTCCTGTTTCTGGAATAAGCTTCCTACACAAACAGTATATAAAAGCTGACTGCTGCTGTTGCATTCTGATAAGTGAGGATGCAGGTATCTAGAACATCTAGTTAGCATTCCTAGTTCAGAGAATCACAGAATAATGGGTTAGATTGGTCCTCTGTAGCCTCAGTAGAAGGTGCCTCCCCTGGAGAATCAACTCACCCTCTGGAGCAGCCTTAGTTTCAAATAGATTTAAAGGGCTTAGGTGTCTTTTATTTGGGTTAATCACCCACTGCAGGTATTGAGGTACTTAGATCTTTCCTTCAACTGTACAGGTGAAAGCTCTTCCTCAAGGCACCTCAAATCTATTTGAAGTTAGTGTAAATTATATAAATTAAGGATATAAATTCAGTTTACTAGATTTCATTTTTTTCTATTAGATCTCATCTTCACTAAAAATTTTAGAGGACTGACTGAGGTCAGAGTTTAGAAAAAAATAATCATGTATAAGGACCCCCTACTCTTACTCCCCCTGATAAGGGAATCAGTTAAGAAATTCTGGAAAATATTATTCTTGCATTTCCTATATTCCTATCTCATGAACGTGTGACTGCTTCCTCAATTATGCAATTCTAATGTAGTTTTATACACAGGACATACAGGCAAAACATATCTTCAGCCATAATTTAGATTTAGAAACAGAGAATATTTGAAGTTTTAAATCCTATGTTACAGTTATGTCTTTGTTATATAAGGGTTACTTCATGAATCTCATGAAAAGAGATAAAACTTATGCCACTGGGAGAGACCATCTGCCCTACAGCTGATTTTTACCACCACAACCTACTCAAACATCTCTGGCTTTTAGAGACAGCTGGCCAGGCTTTTTTTTTTTCTTCTGTTACTCATTATAATATTTCATGTAACCTACACAGATGTTTATTATGTTTATTATTATTTTAAAATTATATACTAATTTTCTTTCTCACATTATTCTGAAACCAAAGTGGGATCTGTTGTTTGAAAAAAAAAATCTCAGCTTATTTTTAAAAATACTTGCAGTAATCTTTTTATTGGACTTAAGCTTATGTAGATGCTGAAATTGCCCTGAGGTGGTGATGTCTGTGGCATAGCTGAGGCCAGTTTTGAATGTTGTTAAACACACCTCTAAAAAATCCTGAGCACTGAGGGTTGCTAAATCAAGCTACTATTGCTTTCTGCTTCAGCTGCTGTCTAATATGCTTGAACAATTACAAGAAAAGACTGTCAAATGGAAAAGCGTGTAGGATATAAAGACCAGGAAATTACAGAAGTATTTATGCTGCCCTAATCTAGGTTTCTTTCTTAAATCTCTTTTTTAGTGGTTTCCCCTTTTATATATTTTTATACATGATCAAATATATTGATGTTCTGTATTAAAGCCAAAAGGATGGCTGAAATTTTTGAAGTTAGAAAAATCCAGAGGCAACTCAAGCTCAAAAGAATGCTTTGCCAAGTAAACAAGAGATACTGCATAGAAAACACAATTTTAAGAACAGATTTTTCCCTACAGAGATTCATAAAGCATCACTCTGCAAGTTTAAAAATTACTGGTAAGCCAAACTGAATCTAAAAGTTTAGGAAATAAAGATGCACTTTTACAAGTACTGTAAAATTAATAAAAGCTCAGTGGGCATTTGATAGGAAATAAACTGAATGTCTTTCTTCCCAATGAAATAATGATGATTCTATGAAATCACCCAGTGAGGTAGAAGATGAATGGAATGTCATGGAGGGAAGTGTGGAAGAGGAGCTTTTGCCAGAAAGGATCAGTTTCAGACTAACAAGTAAAGAAGATGCAAGCAAGAATAAAGATACACATTTCCTGTTTAGAGTGATGAAACAAATAAGTATTAACAGAATGTTTGGAGATTCTCATTCTCATAAGGAGTTCTACAGACACAGCTATACCTCAGCCCACAATGAAATGTATACTTCCTGACAACCGTAAACAGCAGCTCAGAGCTCTGATTTAGTGAATTTGTCATGCCAAAAAAGTAATCAGAATTCTGCACTGCTGCTGGACTGCTCCTAATACCCTTGTTTGAAGACCACTGGAGAATTCCTGTTCTTTCAGCAGCTTGCCTGGTAACTATATCTAACATTAATCCTTTTATACTATCTACTATCACCACAAAAAGTGGGAGAGAAATGACTTTTTGTTTCAGAGTAGGTGCAATGATTTTGCCAAGGTCATAATTTTGAGGTTTTCAGGAACTCTTGTCAAAACCCTTATATTTAGCATGGATTGTTACTAGGCTCTGCAAAAAAAACTGTTAGACAGGTCCACAAGGACTCCACAGGCACTGATTGTTTAGACAAAACTGGGTCTAAGGACAATTCTTACCTACAATATAAAAAATAATGCATCCAAAGGGTGAGCAAGTAAGCCTTAAACATTTTCATCTCTTGTTAGATACTTTCTAGCAAACAACGCTTCTTTTCTTTTCTCAACTACCATAATCATTTGAGTAAAGTATTTTTTTGTTTCATGAGAGGATATTAGTCTAAGTGGAACAAACAACTTTTATGTCTATGTCTTTATTTTGTATAATGGAATTAAAATATGGAACTACTACATGTCATTTCTACATTACAGTATTTCATGAAACATGCAGATTTCAGGCAGAGATTTCCTTTTTAAATTGAACAATCAACTGTCATATAAATTATAATTTATTTAGCACATATATAAAAAGAAAATAAATATTAAAAAAACTACTTATATAATATTTACCTCTATGAACTACTTAACAACTCATAATTGTACCTCTCTGATTTCATTATCATGAGCAGAATACAACTTTCTCAATCATGCTAAAGGATGTTTTAAATTTTTCATACAAAGCCAGTTTATGTCAATAGCACATAATAAATTAGCTTTAAATCATACAATCAAGGCATTATTTTATAATCTCTTTTTTCTTTAGAAGTTCTTAATTTTTGAATTTATATTTAGGCAGTTGTAAGGAATACTCTTGAGAATACTGCGTTGTGAAAAAAAGTGTACTTTATCAAATATGAGTCATATCTGATGTCTTAATTACAGTCTTATTTAGAATTCCTTTATAAAAAAAATGATCTCTTTTCCATTTCATAATGAAATTCAGTCATCTCTTTCTGATCACTTAGATCATCCTTTACATTTTGGTCAATTAATCAAAGAAAAACATTTATAAAGCTGCCACACAAAAGATTAACATCTCCATAAAGATATTTTGTAAGAAAATCAGATAATATTCTGGTTAAAAAAAAAAAAAGAAAAACATGCAGCAAAGCAAGATAAGCATAATAAAATATTAGTAAAACCTATTTTTGCATAAATCTATAGTACCTTAGAAGCTTCCTAATGAAAAAAAGGCAAACAACTTGTACCTAAACAGAATATCAAAGCTCAATAAATTCAGTAAGACAATGGGAGAATTCATTTTTTATTCAAGTAAAATTTTGGCTATATTGATGTACTTAAAAATACAAGAACCAAGTTCCATAAACAAGAAATTTGTTTATTTTAACAAGGTACAAATTTTTTGCCCATCTTCTACTCAAGGCGCTACTATTATGTGGAAAATGCAAAAAAAATATGTGTTAAGTAACGATAATGAATGATTTAAAGAGACATTCATCTTTACATAATAAACTCAAGCACAAAATTATTTATTGCCTTAACAATGCACAAATTTTGTGTGTGGGATGCATAGTCATCATCACTATTGAAACCTGTTTCAGCTTAATATTGGGCAACTAGATAAAACTACATGTCTCTTTAAATTTAAATTTAATGTTTTAACCCCCATGCAGAATTTTACAAGCTGCTCACAAGATGACATGAAAGTTGTTAATATGGTTTAAAGCAACACACTCAAAATATGGGAAAACGGACTATAATGTAACGTTTTCCTACTATGCATTTTCCATAACAAACAAAAGAAAAACCCACAACTTTAGTTTCTGTCAGGCAGACGAAGTCTTTACCTGAACCCTAGGAACAAAAGGCGTTGTTCTTCTACTAAGGCTTTGGCTCTGGTAAGCAAAATTAAAGAAAAAGCAATAAAACAAAACCAAAAACGACAACACGCTGGAAACTAAAAGACCAAAAGTAAAAACAAAGACACATAACTATTACTTTAAACACAGCTTTACACCAACAACATATTTATCTAACAAAAAGTATTTTAATGCAATGCATAAATTAAATCTGCAAATCTGTTACCAAATCATATCAAAACTCTTTGGTGGAAATTCTTGCCATAGGGAAGTCAGCAGGAATTTTGCCACTGATTCCCCACGAGCAAGGATTTCTCTTTGCAAGTCTATAGACAACATTTACAATAGATTTAGAAATAACATGTAACAGAAACAACAGGTAGGCAAAGTGTGATTTAAAAGTGGGGTAGGAAACGTAAGGTCGATCATCTCTTTCAGGGAGATTGTACATGCATATTCAGAGAGAAACAAGTACAATTCACATACTGACAGCTTTGGTTACTTAGGAAAGTGAGTAAAAGAAAAGGTTTTCTCTTTTTTGCAATTTTAAGAGTCATGTCTTTGATAAGTCCTCCTAAATACTTAGAAAACAATTAAAAGAAAGTTTGTGCTCTCTGATATTAACTTTACATGTGGGAAGGTACAATCTATGTTTTTCAACTCTCTAGCAATCACAACAGAAATGACATATGGTATACACACAAAATCCTTGCATGAAATGGGATCTAGAAAATTTAACAAACTGCATATATAGATGCATTTATAACATATTTTTGTGCTGTAACACTTCAGACCACATACAACCTTGTGGCCTCCAGTGGGTTCATCAAGACTACATCGAGAACAGGCAACACAAGTTCCTGGACTACCTGCAAATTCCAAGCAACCACTCCCCACCTTCAGTTTAGGCCAGCAGCTAATGGAGTGGCACAGAATTGGTACAGAGTATGGGACATGGACAGGAAAAGGAGCATCTGTTGATACCTCAGAGGGCTGGTGAGTGGGAGAACAGGAGCATGAGTAGGTCACAATAATCACAGCCATCTGACAGGTTGGAATCTCCTTTACCTATGCTCAGTTTTCCTGATATTATTGTTCTAATTCAAAATGATAGAAAGAAGCTACTACTCAATATTCACTTCCATTAGAAATGTACTCAAAGCATGGAAATAGGCACTGTGCTGATGCTTCTGCCACCCTCCTTGCTTATTTGGCATGCACAGATGATCAAGAAATCTGTTCTATAAAATGTGTGAAATAATCTGTTCTTATATCAAAGAAAGAGGATACATAAGAAAATTTGGCAGTCTAGATCACGGGTTTTGTCTGATGTGCTCCCTGCATTCTGCAAGGTGCAGCAGCAGCACTCTCCTGCCATTCTGCACAAGCAGGACTGCAGAGCCCAGTGTTAAGGGTGCCAGAATGTGACCTAGTCACAATAAAAGTAGACCTTCAGCTTGCTTCAGCTCCATTTTACAAGGAAAAAATAAATTATCACAGGATATTGCAATCCCAAGAGGGACAGAATCTCTCCCACCATGCACCAAGGGTTCTCACCTGTCATATTCTGCCTTGGAAATGGAGGAAAATCAACACATTCTGTGCACTACCTAGAACTTTCCAGGTTTTGGTGTTAGAGCAACAGCAATTTAATTTTATAGAGGTACAAAGGGAAGGAAGAAAAGGAAAAAGAACACATGACAGGGGAGGGGTAGCATGTGTTGTACTTGATCTCATCCCCTCAATGTGCTGACATATAGGCCCTTCATAATATACCATAAAGGCTTTCAATTATGTTGCATATATTACAACTATAATTACTATAACTTTATTTTTATTGCTTTATAAACTGAATATGTATGGAAAATCTATTGAAGTGGTTCTATGGTTCAAGTGTACAGGGATATAGATTAATTTTATAAATGACACCCCTTTTCTGCTAGAACTTCCACCAGTACAAAAATTTAATACTGTGATTTTATACTGGTATCCATTTACATGGTCTTATAGTTATGTTGTTATTCCCCAAACCTAACTATTGGAAAAGAATTTCAAGTTATACTTTTCATACAGTATCAAAAATGTAGATAAAATTCAGTAGTTAAGCTAAGAGCACCAACATACAAAGAATACTTTTGACTTTTTCAAAATTACATTAAAGGAAAAACAACTCAGTGGAAAAAAAAACAGAAACAGGAATGAGAAAAGCAAATAATAGAAAAACTATAATTGCAATAACAAACAGATACTCCCCTGAAAAACAACATGAATAAAAAGTGCTATAAATAAAACACAGATAATATGGATAAATTATATTAGCAAGTTATAACACACAATAGTTTACTGTAGTTGCACATAATTTGTTCAATTAAATATGTACTTGGGCAGAATAATTATTAATGTAAAGAGGATTTCCTGCCTATGTGCAATGGTTTACTTTGTGGTCAATCCTATTAGTCAGCTCTAGACTGACACTGTGACCTCCACAAAGAAAACATTTACACAGACCAGTGCCAATACAGAGGAAAACATGGAACACTGAACAGACAGAGAAGACATCCCTGAATGCTACAGTGGCATTGCTGCAGCTAAACCAGCCAAAACCATACTGAACATAAAGAAATAGATTCCAAATTCCAACTATATATAAAAATGCTTTAAGGATCTAGAGTACTATTTGAATAAGCCTATATTCAAGTATTCATTTAAATACTTCAGACTTTCATCCAAACTGTTGTTATCTCCATTTCTGCCTACAACTCTTGTATTTCACTGGCTATGCCAGTAACCACAGCTGCACTAACAGAAACCCCTCAGGATACATGCTACTGTTCAAAGGCACAGAAAATACAGAAAACACTTCCAAAATCTTGCCTTTCATCTGTTCCCTGAGATCCATCACACCTGCTTGAATTCAGCCACCATCACCCAGAATATCACTGACCCACCACTTCCACAAAAAACAGCATCCTCATTTACTAATTTACAGCTCATTTGTTGCCAGGGTTCTGTAGTTATTCTCCTGTCTAGGCAATCCCCACAAAGAGCAGATTCACAATTACATTCAGAATTTAGCATTTCCTTTCATTTCTACCTTACTCAGCTATTTTGAATGAATATATGATCCATCAACTGTTCTGTTAGAAAAGAGATGGTTAAGACATGGAAAACCAAAATACTGAAGCACATCCATTTTGAAGCATTCAAAATAAAATATATTTTGTAACTTTAAAATTCAGTTTTACCTTACTACTTCACTTTTGTTAAAGGTCCAAAATTAGAAAATCTCATCGTTTATTCTAATTTTTCAAAACATCTCTAACTTTACAAACAGGATTTTTTCACTATCTCTTCTAAAGTTTCAAAACTTCCAAAAATTGTAGAATGATAAACCCAAATATTAAAAGTGAAGGAAAAATTATTCATCATACTACTTTCAAGAACATAAACACCCAAATCTGATGTCACAACATTTTTGATTTTTCAAAACTATCTTAAAGGATCAGACCAAAAAGAAACTACATTGATTGTTTTGAAAACACTCTTCCTGTAGAATACTTCAATTTTCCTAAAGTCCTCTATTTCTAAAAATGCATATTAGCCTATACATTGCAATTTACCCACTTAGACCTCATGTTGCCACCAATGCAGAGCATCTTCAGACACTATGACAGCCATCTTTGCTAGCAAAGCAAAAATTTAGTACTTCCCTCATAAGGTCCTGACCCAACAGCAGCAGGAGCTGGTTTGTGCCCTTAACATGATTAACATGAAATACAGCTATTTCCATTGTTTCATTAGCTGGGCAGACAAGGCCAGCTTCCAAACTTTCAAACTGCCGACTAATTTTAGATGTCTAAATTGCAACTTTAGAGAGTTACAGAGGATTTCTGACTTCAGTTTCATCCAGCTGGAGCTTTGTGTTCTCAGATAGATATCAGCTGCTCTCTGAGGGAAAGAGATAATATGAAGTAGGGAGTATTGAATATAATTGCAAACAGTAGATAAGTACCAAAAAAAAGCAAAGATTTTCTAATGTCTCGTAATATTATTGGATTTCCTTAGATGGAAAAAACATTTTAGAATAGGCATTTATATATTGAAACATTCAAAAAATAAATAAAATTAGGAATTATGCCTTCTTGAGGTAAACACTGCATTTTGTATGCCATTCTGAGAAATAAAAGCTTTGGATTTCTGTTATTCTCAATATAATAGAATATACCTCAAAATTTCCCAATACTGTGATTATATACCTTAAACCTCAGTATCCTATGAAGCCACTAAATCAAAATACTTACTGACTTTACTAAAAAATCTTAATCTTAAACTCATGATCTTGATCTGAAACTGAGAAAGTGAGAAAGTCAGTTCTATGTAGTTTCTATTTGAACAATTATTCCATCGTGTGTGTGCACTGGTCAACTGAGCAGCTAACTCTGGCTCTTGAATTTCCTGCTGGGAGCTAGACACCACAACTTTTTGACAGCCTAATCTTTTATGAAGTTTAGAAAAAAGGAATTTCTTCCTTGTCTCCCCTATCAACAATTTTTACTGTCTTGTAGAAATAAGGTTTTTAGAAACTTTGGTCTGTGTATTTTGACAGTTCATGTTCCCTTGTTCATTGTACTTTTGCAAAGAACTTAGAATTCTGCAGTCAAGATTTTTCGTTTTCCATTTCTCCAAATGATTGAATCTTTCAAAGTAGTTAAGTACAACAACTACAGAAAATTATGTATTGTAAATGGTTTTTCTGATGAGCAAACAAATAATGTCTCATGCACTGCAAGATGGAGCCAACATGGCCACTGAAGAGACAAAAATATTCTATGTCTCCTCTATCCATACCATAAACCATTTCTGTGAGACCTAGAAACAGTCTGCTTGTATTTTATGCATATTTTTATGGTACACTCAACATATAAAACTTGGAAGTAACATGAATGTGACATTTCCAAACTTCTTTAACATCAGTTTTGCACTGCTTCCCTTCCATTTGCCTTTCCTTTTCAATATGTCAGGCCTCACCTGAGCACTTTTGAAAAATCACACTTTGGAATTTTAAATAACATGGAAAGATGCACAAAACCCAACTTTTTCAGTTTATTAAAAAAAAGTACCCTTTAAAAGAAAATATTCACATAATGAACTTTCTTCTCAGTGAGAGTGAAGAACAAAACTGAGTAACATCAGTACACAGAATACAACATGAGTAAAATATCAGAGGGATATCTGGGGAAGTTATATATGAAAGTTAGTGCATAAGAAATAAAGAGTTGTAACATCCAGGCACACAGGTAATAAGATCTACCAACTCTACACACAAGTATGACAGTTGAAAAAATGTTTACTCTCAACTGCACAAACATAACTAGAGGCCAAGATAAGACCCTTCTGAAAATTTGACTCTACCAGTCTATCTTACCAGATACATATACATGTATATACCAAATTTCCAAAAGCTAATAAAAGGACTATGATTATGAAATTCTGTTCCTGCCTACACTGAGATGTATAGCATTAAACAAAAAATGTAGCTAGTTTAACAAGAAATTTCTGTAGCTAGCACTACAATAAGAGTTGCATATGCTGCAAAAAGTACAACATTAAAATCAATGAAATGTTTACATACTGAAAGTTGTCCAGACAAGAACTGTGGAACATCCCTTAACATGCCAGGACTCATAGGAGAAGTCACTGAAATAGAAGGTCGGTCCATTTTTTGAGATTCAAACGAACTAGAACCTGTAATTATGAACAAAAATATTTTATACATAGTAGAAGTTATGCATATATTTCAACATTCCTTTGAACAGAAATGGTAGAAATATAACCAAACATGCAGTAAAATTGTGATAAATATCAGTTTTTAAAATCTATTTAAAATTACCAAATGATGATAATCTCTTGGTGATCAGATGCAATCAGGAGCTTTTATTTATAGAATGGAATATAGATTATTCAGATATTTCTGACTGTAATTATGTCACTAAGTTGAAGGTCCAAAAATAAACACTTCACTGTGGTCAAATGAATTCAGTCTTCTGACTTATTATCTCGTACAATCAACTAATTTTTAATTAGATTTTTACAAAAATATCAAGATGTACGCAATGTGTTTGTACATTTTGTTTCAAATCTACAAGGTCTGAAAATGGTCAGAGGACAAGTTTTGACATACAAAACATAGAGGAAAAGTGAAGTATTTTTATAAATACAAAAGACAATCCACATCTCACAAAACATAAAATTAATTTTAAGAATTGGGCAATGAGTAAAATGTCATTGAAGGAGTTTTTCATATTATTATAATCAAGCTTATGCCATTTCATTTATTCATGGCTTCTATTATAATAGTGTTCTAAAACAATGATAAAAAATAACTCCAGGCTGAAATCCATCTTATCAGATCCAAGCCAAAGAACAAGTTATTCTTCCCTACATGAAATATGGGTTTAGTTAATTTAAGTACCAGTGAGTGGCTCTAATAAAGGGTATTCCGAGTTCAAAGTAGCTAGCACTCAGGCTGTAAACCAAAAACATTTCTTTCCCATTAGTTTATAAGATACTATTGAAATGCAAAGCAAGAGAACAGGAATTAAAAATTGCTATTAATGTTTTTATATATTAGTTAGAATTATATTTTCTTCAATCAAAACTCATCTAAGCTTATAACCAATGTTGAACCTAAATCACAAGATTCTGTTTTGATAGCTTATTATTAAACAAAGGTAGATAGATAATACAGTAAGATGACATATTGAGACAAATATAGACAAAAAGACAAGACCTGTACTGACTGCAGAGGACATTTTTCGGTCTATTTGTGCTTACATAAAAGAGAGAGAAGATTTTCCTACCCCACAATTGAAACTTACTGGACTCCAGCTGTGCATGTGTGCTGTCGGGTATTCTGGGAATGTCCCTGAAATCAGGAAAATTAAGACAGGCTGATCCTTCATCTAACAAGCATATTTAAATTTCAGTTACACTATAACACTTCCCAATCCACCATGGAATGCCTCAGGAATTGTGCATGATCTGCTGGCTGTCTTCAGCTACTGGGATGATTATCTGTTATCCAGTATAAATAATTTCAGTGTCAACTTAAATCCTACAGAAAAGATTTGGTGGAAGTAGGAAACAGGCTGCACAGTCACAAATAAAATAATTCAGTAAATAAAAGAACAATCTCAGAGTTAATGGTAGACTAAAACTGTGAGTAGTAGCTTGACAATGACATAATATATTAATTACATTTACTGGACCCTCACCAAAAGATACTCGGCTGCCAATCATGGCTATCCCAGTACATTCTTTACTGAACTTGAACCACAAATTCAATCTATCTTACCTTTTCCATAACCAAATAAAATGTATAAGTTCATTTGGCAAAATTGCATTCTTTCATATACAAGACATGTTGCAGCGCCTGTATTAAATTGTGTGCAGAGCCACATCATTTTAAATCACTCAATCACATCCCCCCAAGCAAAGGATCATATTATTCCTCTGGGGGGGCAAACATTACTGTATGCTAATAAAAACTATCAATATGCTAATAAACAGTTTCAGAGCTATTTGAGCAAAACCGAGCAAGATGAAGAGCTTCAGTTCAGAGTCACAGCAAAACCAATATTTACAATCCTGTTGTGTGTTTCAGTGCAGTTGGTTTCTCCAAGGCCACAGCCAGTCCTGAGGGGTGGCCATGGTGAGGAGAGGCTGTGGCTGCACCATGCTGGGCCCAGCTGGCTCCTTGGGTGCCACTGTGATAACATGTTTAATAAAGGACAAAACAGCTGTGCAGCAGCTGTGAAAGAAAACAATAAGAAAAAAGGCCATGAGAGAAAAGTCATTGCAGACACCAAGGTCAGGGAAGAAGTGGAGGAGGAGGACTGGCTGCAACTCCCTTTCCCCATACCATGGAGTGCTTTCTGGAGAAGGAGGCAGAAAAACCAGCAAAAAATGAGTGAATTTGAGCCTGGGAAAAAGAGAGGTAGGGGTAAGGGGGCTTCAGTTTTGGTTTTATTTCTCACTATTCTTTTATTTTATTAATTCCTAAAAAATTAATCTTCCTCAAGTTTGTTTTGCCCACAATGGTAACTACTGAGTGGCCCATAAACTTTTTCATCTTATTTCCTCCCTGAGTCCTGCTGAGGAGGGAAATGGAGAGAGCAAGTCTTTGGTGCTCAGTCAAGGTCAACCCACCACAAAGGTAAATGAAAAGGAAGGGGAAATGAAAAAGTTCCAGTGATATCTACTGTTTCATACAATGAAAGAGTCAGTATGATACATAAATAACTTATCTATTTTCTTTAGAAAAACTTTTCCAGAATACCTTCAGTATTCACTAGAAAGACAGCTTTACTAAGTAGACTGAGGAATCTTTCCAAGTGAGTTGATGCACAGTATCCAATAATTGAAATAAACCAGAAGGCATGAAACTGCTCTAAGTGCCCACTACAGACAAGAAAAAAATCTCTGTTGTTAGTACCCAAAATTTGTGAGAAACTCACAAGCACTGTTGAAGAAGCAAATATTTAAGTTTGTATATAAGGAGAATTTATAACAGGATCCAATACTTGCCTAGTAATTGACTCAGAACTACACTCTTGAGCTTAACTCATAAATACAAAAAAACTTCTACCATACAAGTCTGACAAGAAAACCTTGGGAAAAAAAAGATATATATATATATAATACATAAATCATTCTGAACAGAATGGAGTTTTCTATAGATAGCTGAAAAAATAAACTTGAGAGCTTTGAACATTATCATTTAGACTCCTAAAGCATACAGATCCCCATATTTCATGGTAATGTGAATGGTTTTTCTTATTAGGAACTCTCATAGAGATAAACAGATGGAGGAGAAGTAAAATTAGTTTCATAAAGACTCTTAGCATAGTAAGTTATGTTCCACTGCAAACAGGTTGTATAGAGTAATTATTAAAACACAGTGCATTACTTCTTCCAAATCCAAAACTGAAGAAACCATGAAAATAACATGCATTTTAAGTTCTCTGTTTCTGAGAATTAGAAGGCAGAATAAAGGTTAGTTCCTGGGCATAACAGACAGCCAGCTCACACTGATTAGCAATTTGGCCATCAATTTTTATTCTAAGATTAAAAAGTGATAAATTGCATGATAAACTGGCATGTTTTGTTGAGATTTTTTCAGAATGGCTTTCAATTTTATCTGCCTTGTCAGCTTAGCCTGTCATCTTCAGTTTTCATAGCACTCAACCCATAATAAAGAGAAAAAAACAAATAACTGTCTTTACTGGAATTTGGTTTTGTTCTCAGAGTATCAGGACGTGAACAGGTTCTCAGCTAAGTTAATTTCTGGTAACTGGAGATTTTTTGCACTATTTAAAGTGTTTCCATGAAACCATCAAGAAATTCTCCTTATAAATAATAGGATTTATCTCAATCCAAAAGTAAAACCCTTCAACTGGGCATTGATAATTCTAATAAAATAAATATCACTTCTGATATCTAGGAAATAAGAACTTTTAAATACTGTGCATACACTGAGACTTTACTTTCCAGAGCAGAACACAATCTTATGAAGTTATTGTTCCTTGGACAAACATAACTTATTAATTTTTGTTGTGCATTTGATTATGAACATAAATCTTCTAAGCTGAAAAGAGTAATAGTCTTTCTAGTTCACCAGCTCTAACCTCATGAAAAACATTTCTGACATTATGCTGTTAATATCAAACTCCTAAGAGTTACACAGACCTAACCAAAATCTAAAACCTACCAATTTGTAGGAAGTATTCATCACTGAGACTTTTACATATACTGCAACCTGACACTGGGAATCAAATACACTGATCTTTTATCACTCATTTAGCTCCGTTCTTCAGACTATGAGGTAAGTGGTTATGCAGAAAAAGGCATCTTGAGAGCCCACAACATTTGGTTTAAGGAATTATAGATGAGCTGCTCAAGTGACAGCAACATAATGGAGGGCATGATGATAAGGAAGCTGAAAAAGAGACAGCAAATATAAAAGCACAAGAAATAATACAGGAGATTTTACACAATGAAAAGAATGCAGAAAGATTTTAAAAATGGGTTTTTCAAGATGTGAGTTGTTCTTTGAAACTTTTGCTATAAACTTCTATTTGAGAGATACTATGGAAGATTTGTGCATGAAATTGATTTGAGACCTCCTTTTCTGAGACGAGTAATGTCTCAGAAAAGGAGTAAAGTCTGTCCCTTACCATTACTATTATATCCACACCTCCCAAGTTTTGCTAAAACATGACAGATGATACAGTCATTACCTTAAAGGGGTTGCAATTCCATATGTATGCAGGACATAACCTCTCATCTCAATGACAACATAAAGCTAGTTTTTGTTATTATCAAGTTTGTTTAAAATTGTCATACCAAATTAAATTCCTATACCTTAAGTTCCTGATGTGTCCAACACAATAAGTTCCTATTATAGCTGAAACCCTAACAGTCATCCTCACTGAAATGCCATTCTCAGATTATATAGTTCTAAATTTTTTTAGTACTTCTTAATTTTTAGTCATGTTTTCTTATATTAAGATCATGTGCGTCTTATACAAAATAAAGGGATACACATATTTATTTAAATGTAATTATAAAATCCTAAAACAGTCCAGGTTGGAAGTGATCTTGAAAGATCACCTGGTCCAACCTAAAATGGAAAAGGGAATCTAGATGATATTACCTATCACCCTGTCCAGTTCTGTGTCCCGTATATCACAAAAAAAAATCTGGGAGAAAAAAAGAAAATTCTTAATAACTGTAAATATCTTCAAAATCAGTGATAATCATTCCCCTCTTCACAACCCTGATGTAACCAGATATGGAACTTCCAATGGAGAATTAAAAACGTGATGCATATGCCTTTAGGGTGTAGGAATTTGGAAGAAAAAGAACAGTTGAAGAAGAGGAAGTAGTCCAATACAACAAAGCAACTACTGCTATGAAAGAAAAAATAAAGTTTAGACATTGAGAGGTAGGTTTGAAGCTTAATAAAAATGGGCAATGTACAGCACTAAAGAAAAAGTCCTATACAATTCTAACTATTCATTCAGGTGTGTTCTGTATTGCATAAAAAGTGATAATTTAATAGTTCCATAGATGAAGGTGATGTAAATGTGGATTTGAGACTTTCCAAAGCATATTGATTTTCTTCATTAGCATATTATATTTCACACAAAATTCTTCATTGCAGATTGTCAATAAATGGAGTTCATCATCTGTTCATAGACCAATTATGATCTCATAATTTTACGTATGTATTATAAAAAATGCAGAAAGAGAAATAAAAATCAACAGTCAAGAATCACAACAACCAGTATAACCACAGTTTCAGAGCCAATATAGGCTGGCTCACCAACTGAAAAGCCAGAGAAGGGAACGTATTTTTAACCATAACAGCAGATGATGCCCAAGACTCTGAGAACACAGGATTTCACACCAGCTCTTTTTACTCACTGGCATGATCTATCATTCTAACTACATTTTTGGTTTACAGAATATTGCATAAGATTTTTCTTTTTACAATGTTAATGAATGTTTGATATACTCCATCCTAAAAGTGAACAATTTTATAATATTTAATCTAAAACACATGAAATTACTTACCCTATTGGTCTTGAAACTACAAGCTCTACTTGTGGCTCAGGTTTGGATTCTAAAATGATATTATACACCTCCTCAAAGGTAGCTCCTTGTAGTATCCTTCCATTCCATTCTAATACTTCATCACCTGTAAGTAATAACACCTTGCTTAGGAAGTTTGCTGTGGACAGCACTTACAACAACTATTTAACCCATTCTACTGTCAGTTTATTGGATTGTGAAACCTGTGTTATAGAACAAGTTTTGAGGCCTTCATGCAGGAAAAACCTGAGTATTAAAGGTTTTCTGCAGCTCAGCCTCAAACATATAAAGTTCTGTGAAACAATAATATAATCAGTAGGACCCCTACTGACTTAGATGGTGCTCTTACTTGCTTTGGCAGCTGTGGCTTACAGAAATCCCAACATGCTCTTTAGAAAATTCATAACTAAAACATCATATCTCATCAACTTGGTTCAGATAGTTCATATGCTAATATTTCTTGAACATCCAGTGTATCAATCTATGGTTTGCACGTTGGAACAGAAGCAGCTTCCTAGGCAAGGTGGTTCTGCTCATACCTGTGTCATAGCTTGGTTTGCTCTAAACAAAATATACACCACAAAATGACTGGGGAGGACATCAACAGAATATTACTTTGAGTGTAAAAATGAGAAAAAATATTAAAATATTTTTGAACAGCATAAGAATATATATTTTTATAAAAGCAACCATCTAGTAACAGTGTCAGGTCAAATTCTGCAGTATTTCATCACATCTATTCAATATAATTTCACATGTAATTAAACTTGTTCACTTGTTATCACCTTCAGAAAAGAAACTCAGCAGTATAGATCTGTAGTAGATACATACCTGGTCTAAGATGCCCCACTGTATCAGCTAAGCTTCCTTTTTTAACTTTGGTGATAAATGCGCAGAGTCGACCTGATTCAGTCATCTTTCCTCCTACTACCTGTTTCAAATAGGAAGTATTTTCACAGTATGAAAATTACTTTAGATTATTTAAATGTTCTGGCAATAGAAAGAATTCAGCTTTTTCCTTGGGTTTCATGCAGTCCAGGTAACACATACACACTTGGAAAAAAACACCACAGAAGTTTGGCTATGGCAGGTAATTTTTGTAGCTATTCTGGCAATTTGTACAATTGAAAAAGAATGTAAATAGAGAATCCTAAAGCTTTTACTTTTTAGCAAATACATGTATAGTATCTCATTGTATTATAAATTACCACCCAAAATAATGTAAGTTATTGGTCATTTAATTGCTCACTTCGCTATTTTTTTAACTGGGAAAAGATATATTAATGTAACACAACTCAGGATGTTCACAGTAAGCAATGAAATTCCTTTGGCTTGGCAAGTCAGATGAAAACACTTGTCACACTGAAAGTCCAGACAGGACGTGGCTTTCTCTACAGGGAACTTCAACAGATTTGACCTTAATATTTATCTTACTATCAGACTTACATGTCAGAATCAGTAATAACTGAATAATCTTCAAATTCTTGAAGTTTCTTACTGGTCTTCATACTGGGATTTAAAATTTGTAATACTAAATCCAGTTTAGTTTACTTTCAATATGTAAATACTTGAAACTTCAGGTCAGGGATAACTGTTGGAAATCACTCTTTCCAGATGTCTATTGAGATTAAAAAGTAGTTACTCTTGAATCTGAACTATTAATGAACCTCACTGAAGAGTTCATCTTCATAATATGAGATTTGAGAAATTTTAACATAGATTTTTAAACAAAAAGTGCTTCCTAATGGCACTGTTAATCTTTTCTCTTGCATTTTCTGACAAGACAAAAATAAGCATTTAAAACTTGATGTTCAACTGGCTTCTCCATTGACTTCAAATAAAATTATATATTAATTAAATAAAAATTTTAAATCTTTCCAAAACATGTTAACATATGTAATACATAACCACACTGATTTAATCCTTACTCACAGGGTGTGACAATAATGTAATCTGTATACCTGAGGTGAAGTAAGAGTCATGCTAAAGGAGAACAGAAAATTTAAACTCCTTAATAATTTCTCACAGCAATGATATGGAATCAAAATAAATACATGTCTGTTTCTTTCACTGTTTATAGTTTCTTCTCATTCTTGTACTAACATTTCTGGGACTGCAAATAATAGTATCACACAAAATTGAGATTAATATTTGAGAAATAGAAATAGAAATAATTAATAATGTATTTAAAGAGCACTGCATCATGAAAAAGATGTTAACACATAAAAAAGAGTACATTTTGTGATAAAAACCAAAAATATTAAACTATTTTCCATTTTTTGTTTTTAAAATGAGGCAAATCCAGCAATCAGAGGAGAGAAAAATTCAAAGAGGAAGTTCCATTGGCATACTCTGATCTGGACTGAAATGTCATTAACTCACAGATGGCCCCCAGGTCTTCAAGAGAGATCATTTTTTTTCATTTTTCTTCTCCTTCTTAGGAAATAGAAGTTATACCATGGTGCAATGCTCCATACTGAACAAGACAGACAGGACTTGGCTTTCCTAGCAAAGGTGCACTTTGCACTTTGCTAGAAGACATCCTCAGAAAACATCTGAAAACATGTCTAGTCTTTCAGAAAGACACAGTTTTTTAATTCTGCCAAGGACCCTACAAAATTACTCTAGGTAAATTAATGTATTATGTCTATATTGTAATTTTGAGAATGATAAGGCATTATCAATATTGGTATGCATGCATTATATAGTATGAGAATACTTTAATTATAAAAGTAGCTAGTTTAACTGAGAGAGTTGTTAGTTTCAAAATTGCTCATGACCAACCTTCAATCCAAGCATTGCTCCTGAATCTCTAGGCACACTTCCATCTTTCAGTCGCTTATTTAACAAAATCCGACCGATGAGACGATCTCCATCTTTGGATGGTTGCCAAGTTACTGGATGCTATCATATGGTGTTAATGGAAAATACAGTGAATAGCATTTTAATGAAAAATATTTCAGTAATACTTTTCATTTGCTGATATATTTTAAAAATGCTATGAAAGTATTATGATTACACCAAAATTTAATATAAAAAATGACAGAAAACTGTCCTGGAAAATATTTATTTGGACATATCATTCATCAAAATGGATATCTAATATTTAATACCATTATCTATTTTACTAAATCAAATTTGTAAACATCTAGAATGATCTTTCAATCTTGATTTGACAGATATAGACAAATACTCATAGTTATCTACACACAATGAGATTTACACCTGAGTATTGAGAAAAACTTTGCTAAAAGTCTAGTATAAGAATAATACTGGAAAAGAAGTTTAGCTCAAACTGAAAGTTTGATATTAGAAATATCTTATTTTTCCACAACTTCAAACATTTCAATTTTTATCCAAGACCAACAAATATTTTTAGTGTTTTACTTTCTCTCAGTAGTAGTACATTCAAATTTAAAAATACTGGTAAAAGGTATATTCATTAATTAATTTTAATATTCTTTTTCTTTCTTGGAATAATTAATTCACACATGAAGCACAGTTTCAGTGAGCATTATTATTCCATTACTATACAGGGCACAGTTATACTTGTCTATTGGCCTAATTAATGAATTGTTCAGATTTTCTTTTGTGTAATCATAGTACTTTCTCACAGAAAAATATTATTTCATGCTCTATTTCATGCAAAATTAGCAGGCACAGATAAATCTGCTTCCATTACAACTAATAACTCTAAAAAGATTTATCATAATCTCCACGAAACAGAAAGCAAAAATAAAAAATACCAAAGCAGATGGCAAAGTCTTTAATTCGGCACAGTACTGCACAAAAATTACATGGCAACAAAACAAATGAACAACTATGACAGTGAAAGGGAAAAAAGAAAAACAACTTTTCTGTGCAGAGAGACCCAATTTTCTCCCTTTTTCACCTGGGGTTTAAACTATTAATTTAATTTCAGCCCCAGGAGTTTGGAAATAGTAAATCAAATAAGCCAATTGGTAGAATCCTTATTGTTAATTACTTTGTTCTTGAAGGTAATATCAAGATATGCTAATTTGCAACCATAAGAACAACATTCCTTTATGCCTCTCAATTTTTTTCTTAGGCTGCCAAACAGTAAAAGCTGCAAGCATGCAAAGACTTTTCATTTGTTTTTCTTTTCTGCACCTTAAGAAATGCTATATTGCCTCTAGAAACACCCTATCTTTTATTTTATGCACTATTTTAATGAGTGACAGAGAGCAAACAAAGACCAAATGAGCAGGTTAAAATGCAGGCTCCATAATCTCAGTACCTTCTCACTATGGCTATGTTCCTCGTTTAGAGTGGTGCTACTACACGTATCTACCCCAGAGTCTTTTATCTGAGGCTCAGACCATTCCAAGTCCTCTTCCAAGGAGTGGCCACCAAAACACACCATTTTCTTTTGCCTCTCGGATAAGGTGTTAGAATCCGACAAAACTGCCTGCTCACTAGTTTTTCTTTTTCCCCTTTGACTGTCCCCTATAGGTGTGGGATAAAAAAAGGATACAAAAAAAGAAAACATGCAAAGGTGTAAATAAAACCAAGGAAATGTAAAATGACAAAGGCAACTAAATGGTAAGGCTCCACATGTCTCACCAAAGACATTGGGGATGCCTCACTGCTATGCCAAGATGTATGGTCCAACCAGTTGTAATCCATGTCTCCTGCGAGAATCAGACAGACAAGATAGTGCAGTAAAGGAAAGGTGAAAGAAGGACAAACAAAGATACAGTAAAATTGTAAAGACTTCTGATTATCCTATCTGATTCATAACCTCTGCCAGGAGGACTTGCAAAGGGCTTCCAAGAAAAAGTTAAGGCTTCAACAACAGAGTACATGGAATATGAAAAACAGTGAGGAAGGAGATACATTTGTGTGTGTTGATGTGTGCAAAGAATTATGTACAGAGCAAAGCATCCTTGCGCCAGATTTATTAACTGTCCCTACAAAATTATAAAATTAAAAGGCAAAGTGTATTTCTAATAGAATATCCAGAAGGGAAAGCATTTTAATACAGAATGTCTTAAGGAACATATTTCTTTGCTTTTCTAACACAAATTAGTATTTATTCTAGTCACATCAATAAAATAATTTAAACAATGGCACACTGCATTCATTTTGCAGTAGATGATGTTAAGGAAGGTTAAATGAAAATAAAAATCTAGAAACTATATTGAGAATAAAAAGCATATTAACTTTGCTTTGTCTACTGGTCAAATATTAGGATGAATTCTAGTAAGTGCAGGTACCCCACAAAAGGGAGTGTTTAAGGTTTTGACAGAACAAATATTTCATAGAGTCAGAATTTAACCTCCATGGCAGACGCACAGTAGAAAGAAAAGTTTGAAAAACAGTTTAAGAAGAGATCTAAATTAATGCTGCTGTCCAAAGAATTGGGGAATGACTCATGTATTTTAATAAAACATTCTCTTTTATGTAGGTACTTTAAACTGTAAATTATGCCCACACATTCTGCACTATTATGTTTATCTCTTTTTTTTCTCTCACCATTGTTACTACATGTAATATGAAAAATATTTTGTTACTGAATGTTGCATAATATTTTTATATTACTATGTGCAGGAAACAAATGTCTAATTTTCTATCAAATTTGACCAAACTAAAGCAAAGTAGTTCAGGGTGCCTTAATACAGACCTCAAAAAACATTTTTCTCTTTCTGTTACTTCAGATCCTGCTTCAACATCTCTCAGCCTATTCCTCGGAACTACATCAGTAGGGTGGTGAAATGTAACTAACAAGTCTTAGCAATGTCTTAACACTTGTCTAGAAAACTTTACAGAAAGGATGTGAAGATACAGCCCCACAAAACTACAAAAAACAGAAGAGGCTTTAGTAAAGTAAAACATTCTCCTTGGAGAGGTATCACAGAATTAACTAGGTTGGAAAAGCCCTTTGAGCTCATCAAGTCCAACTTAGTATATTGTATATGTACAATGAGAAATACAATTTTTCAATTGTTGCCTCTGAAAATAGAGTCTTGCATATGCTGTATGGAAAAAAAAAATCAAGTCTCGTTTTCATTTTAAAGAAGGACATATTCAAAATACAAAGGCTTTGTTTTCAAAAAGATACTTTGAACTTAGTCCCTTACACATTGCAGAAATCTTGTAGCATATTAAATAGCCTTTTATTTCATAAAAACAATGATAAAGTAACTTCATAGAATTATTTTGAGGCATCAAATAATTCATATTTTCTAAATAATAAATAGGCTGTAAATCTATTAACTACGTTTCTTGACTCTTGAAAGGAAGATAGCATTTAAAAATGGGAAATTTTTACCAAAACTGCTTTGCCATGAATGTTAACATCTTGCCTGTGTTACAGATAAAAGTGTGGTTATCTTGCCAAAGGGGAAAGAAATACTGTTTTGAAAGCTAGTAATATTTTGCTAAAGCTACTTCTGCAATGGAATTTCCAGTGCTACTTTTGCCTCCAGACATTGCTTCAAGGAGTACTGAGTGAAATCATCAGTGAGCTCATGAAGATCCAGCCCTTACTCACAAATATACATTTAGAGATATCCAGAGGATAGCAAGAGTTCCAGCTTACATATTGCCTGTTTTACAAACTCCCTGGGGCCTTTAAGCATTGGTCCCAGGCTCGTCTGCTGGTATAGCTGGTTTCTGCTTATTCCATGTCCTGTTACCCTTTTATTACTGTATGGTGCATCCACAAACAGTATGTGTCCAAGATTAGATTCAGTCATTTTGCAGAAATAGTTACTCTTCATCAAATGATAAGCCCTGGAGCTAAAGCTGCACAGAGAAACACCTGCAAACCTGAGCCTGTTACCTGATAAAAGCACTCCCTCTTCTTGCTCTACCATTTTCCCTTCCTCTTTTCAAACTAGATGTAGAAGGCTTTTTTTATTGTAGCTGCGTCTCACAGTAAATACTAAATAATTGGCATTTATAAAATGAAAAATTAAACTCCATCCAAATACTGTTTTGGTTTTATCTGTGTAAAATATGCAGTTACCTGTTTCCAAAAATTATCATATAAATTAGAAGTTGTAAAGCTATTGTAGATCTTATAGATTTTGCCCTTAATACTGTATTAATTGATCTAAATAACAGACATAAATACTATGCAAGTTAAGAAAAGGATGATTGTCTGGAAGCCCTGTAGTGTATTACATTTCTATGACAGACAGGTATGGCTTAGTATACCTACAACTTTTTGAAGTAAAACTAATAGCTTGATAAAGTCACTGGACATCAGTTTTTCAATGGAAGTTCTAGAAATATTAAAATCTTGAGAAGGGAAATGATTTTCGAAATCTTGTAAAATTTAAAGTAATATATGTAAAGCACATAGGTCTTTGCATACAAGAAAAAAACTATAAGTAAATAAACAACAAAAAAAAAAGAAATAAAAGTTTAAACATGATCTTTTGTAACATAGACACCATAGTTGTAACTCTGAATACCAGAAAATACATTTGCTGCTCCCTTAGAAATTAATCATCCACTATAGAAAATACTTTATTATTGAGAATATATACATTTAGGGTATGCAGCAGAAATTACACAAGAAAAAATGTCACTTCATTGATAAATTAAAAAGCACATAATATCAAAATCATGATTCATGGAAAAGGGACCTAATATATTACTAAGGAAGATACAGTCCTAGTTTATGCCATTATAACAATATTCAGATGCTTTTTGAGTTCAGGAGTACAGCTGGATATAGGAAAGGACATATGTGAGGTCTGCTCTTATTAATGTCAATGAGTTCTATGTGTATATGGAAAGCTTCCATGGACTAATCAGGTTGGGAGAACCACAACATCAGTAACCTTGCCCTTCTGCAGAATCAAGGTTAAGTTGAAGCCTTTGCAACCTTACTGGTATTCGGTGTGCTTTTCTTATTTTCTCTTTACAAAGCCAAACAGGCAGAGGGAAATATGTTTTTCTTCTACATTCAGGACCCCCCAGCAATAGGACCTTCCTGTAGCAATGGGAACTTAGAATTTTAGAGTATATTTTAAAAGAATTTTGGCCAGTTTCTGTTTTTTGTTTACTATAATGACTTTCCCACACAGAAATACCATACTTGAGTATTTTTTTATAAAGCATTAAGGAATTTGTATCTAACATACATCTCCTAACTGCTCAGCTCCCAGTGCAACCTTGTACCAGAAGGCCTCTGGAGTGAAGTAAAAAGTGAATACAGCTATTAAGAACTTCCATTTAAGCAGGTTGCTTTCTGTGTTTGCAATACTATCCATCCAGACTGCCACACAGTGGGTGACTCCAAAGAGGAGCTACAACACAGATAGAACTGCCTGGAGGTGATTATATGAGTGCTTAAACAATTGCTTTGTCAGCACTGGACATTTCAGTGACATTGTAGCTTTTGGTGCAGGAGCAAACGTAAAGCTGCCTGTCACACAGCTGACTGTAAAGCACAGAAATATTTTCCAACACAGTCACTGATGAAGTCTGAGTGCTGATTAAAAAAGAAGCACCTTCCTGCAGGGCTTGCAGCAGGCTTTGAAAATTCCTACCATGCATTTCAACATTTCTTCTTGGAAAACTATTATTTCTCTGGATTTGTCAACTTTCAACATGGAACAGCCTAGGAAAATGTCTGAAGGATCTGATCCTACCAAAGGAAAAAAAGAGAAGCTGTTCTTTAGGTAAAGGATATGAAGTATATTTTGACTTTTAATAAGTGAAATACAGAGAAATACAGCAATTAGGTGAAAATTGTATAAATCTCCATTAGTGAATAGCAGAGTGCCACATTCCACAAGGCAGGTGAGACAAAAGACTGAGGGAGGTGGGAGCAGGTAAGAGTGCATACCCCTGTGGCAAGAATGATGACATTGACACCACACAACTATTGAATAGAGACACTGCTAGCAAAGAAATGTCTCTGGACCTCATGGGCTAGTCACGGAGAACTTAGTAATATCCTGAATTTCTTTTTTATTTTTGTTTTTGTTTTAAGGGATACTGTTCAGGGAAGATCTTACTAAGAGATTTTACTTGAAGAACCTGGTTTACCCTCAAAAACTATGTAGCCCTGCTTTCAACTACTACAAGAACTGCTTAACAGAAAAGATATTACTCTTGATGTAAAGATTACCTAATGTAAAGGTGAAAGGGTTTCAGCAGGTCTATTTTGTTCTCCTTCTCTTTCTGAAACTGACACTTAGGATCACTATTAATAGAAGAATATTTACTGGAAGTATTTTTTTAAATTCTGTTTTGCTAGAAGGATTTAAATTGCTTTCTTCAAAATTACATATTCTAAAACAAAATTATGCTCAGTCTGTTCATCAAACATATTTTGATAAATGTTTTTCCTTGGAATAAATTGAAAGAAAGCATATCAGCATGGCAAATATACTTGGTCACAGCTCAGGACACAAGCTGGATGACCTTATACACTTAAAATTATGTCTCTCATATGACACCTGAAGAGTGACACTGTATGCCACACCGTGACCTCTATCATATGATTCAGTACACAAACTTAATCAACAAGAAAATGGACAGGTACAGTTTAGTTATGGGAGACAGCCAGATATTTTATACTGTGGTTGCAGTCTACCACAGCCAATTTGTTTTCTAATTAGGATTCAAACTTTTCAGGTTTGCACACCTTTGTTATATATTCCCTGCTACTCTAATAAGATCAGGGAAAACTAAAACTAATTAAGTATAATATCCTATGAGTTTCTCTCTTGCTTGATTATCTTTCAGACTTTATCTTAGGAAGATCCTTATTTCAAATTATGCTTTTGACCCTACTTATAGTATTTTCACTTTTTCCCTTCTTCCTTCTGCTGTTAAGAAATTTAGAACCTGTACCTCAAAAAAGGAAGTTCTTTTGGCAGAATGCAAAGGAAAACACACATTGAAAAATTTCAATAAGACAGTATTTTTGGATCATGCCCAGTGGTAAGTAATCAAATGCAATTTATTACTATTTCATTATTATTTTTAAAATACTTCTTTTTCTTCCCTATTCACATCCACAAAGAACACATATGTATTCCTGGGCTGACCTCACACATCTTCCCTAATTGTGTGTTATAACCATGCATCCTTTCACCTTAGGGTTGCAACTGCCAGCTTGATCACAAGTTCTTCACCATCTCAGGCCTGCAACCAGTATCAGCAATACCAGCTTGCCTACATCTGAATGAGGGACTCATATAAAGAGGAAACAATGCAGGGGAGAATAATCCTATTAAAGAATCTCATATCTGGCTCTTGTTTCAGCATCTTAGAGCTGTATAATACTGTGAAAATGTTCTCATCAGCTAAAACCAGATAGCCTATTTAGGTGTTCCCAATGAGCCCAACCTTTTTCACAGACTAGTCTGCTGAAAGCCAACAAGTTCTTGGATATAATGCACAGAGGAATTATTTGGTGTCTAGAAGGTGAGGAAAACCCCTGTATTTCCTGAATCACTGAAATCCTGATCAGAAAATAGAGCCATCTTGACAACTGCTAAGGAAGCACAGAATCCAACGTTTCTTTGATGTGTTGGAACTGCTGCACAACTGGGAACCAAACCACACATGCACAAGAAATTCTGTCCTCAGACTTTGAAACCACTCCAGGCAAATTCAACTGTTTTGCTGCCAACAGGAAGGCAATAGTAAAACCTGACAAGCCAGTTGGAAACAAGCCTTATAGCCCCCTGGAAGTGAAGACAGTTCATAATTGGAACACTTTGAAAATTTGTGAGAAACAGCTGCAAAATTTAGGAAACAGGTTTGGGGTTTTGTGTGCTCTCAGTACCTATTTCCATTAGACTTTTCATTACCATTTTATATACACTCACTGAAGAAGGCTTAGTTAAACTGAAGAAATAAGTAGCTTGATGAAAACTCTATTTAGCATTAGTAGACCTATTTGCTTATGCAATTCACTTCGTGCTGGCTTACCCTATACCCAGCTTTCTGCAGATATACACTCTTTCTACATCCTGAAGTTGTGACTGTGCCAAAATTACTGTCAGAGTAGCTCCAACAAGGCTGCCTGGCATCTCCAAGTCTCAAGGCCATAGGATTTAATTCACATGAACTGAATCCTAAATGTGACCCTATTTCTATTTGGACAGAAATAAGCTCTCTACCTTTGAGAGGCAGTGTATAACCAGGTGCATTTTCATTCCTTTTAGTAATGGACATATGTTGACAGGGAGCCTATAATAATGTTTTCTATATGCATAGTTTCTTCTAATACTTATTAACAAAAGAAAAAAGAAACCAACAAAAAAAAACCCCTCCCCTATATTGTGTCCTTATTTACTTTCAATCTTTACTGCTTTGATGCCAACACTAATTACTACAGAAAATAACCCCAAGCTACTTTGAATCAGTATATCTTAATTAATAAGTAAGCTTCAAATTTGCAAAATTAAGACAACAGGAGACCAAGAAAAACAGCAAAGGAATGGATTCTTCATGAGGCACAATATCAAATTCACAAATAAGGACAAGGACTTAACATGCCAGTTGTACTCATGACAGAGCTGTACTGTCATAAGTACAACTGGCATGCTAAGAGTTCATCAAGAGAACTATCAACCATAAGTAAAGCTGAAATAGTAAACATGTCAAGAAGAAAAGTCTTCTTAGCTCAGGTTTAAAGAAACATAAATATATTTATTCATAACAGTTTCCTATCTTTTATCCCATGTAGAGTTAATCCTAATGAAAGGAGACATTACTAACATAGAGATGGCTCCTTTCATAGGCACATCATTATCTAGAATCAATTTCCATCACCAGCACAGCAGCCACCCATATATCATGACTGAGGACAACCCAGTTCTCTCATTGATCACATCTTTTTCCTTTCTCTCCACTACTTCCAGTCAAGATCACTGACATCTTGCTACCAAAAAGTGATATTAAGAATTACTTATTTTGTGATTTTTCAGTAAGAGATAAACAATATAAAAATAACCTATATAATTATTTTTATATAATAGAAAAATTCATCATCAACAACAATAATAATAAATTAAAAATATAAAAACTTTTACATTTTTAAGGTGAAACAGTTTTCTAAAATAATCAAACCAGTATCTAAGTTCCAGGTACTTGCTGCCTTTTTCTGTTCAGTTCTTAGATTTTGTTTGGGATGAAAATACATTTTTACTTTTACCCTTGGACATGGTTGTTATCCCACAAGGACAGCTGAAGGGAAGGACTAATGCAAAAAAGGTCCAGTTCATGTTTTTAAGCATAGCATTATTTCTTACAAACTCTCAGAGGGTACAGAACACTCTAAATTCACTCTAAATGTCTTGATAACTGACGAGGAAATGCACATTTCAGAATAGAAATAAAAATAACCTTTAAAACAATCCTCTGTATTACATACTTGAACAACTAGTATTTCAATAGTAAATCATCATTCAGTAGTTAAACTGATTAATTTTCTTGTCTGTAACTCTCAGTTTACATTATGCAGAAAGACATGGGCAAATCTCATAATTCTACCTAACAATCAAGAGGGAAGTAAAACTACTGTGGCAAATGTCACCTTTTACACTGTGCATAACAAAGAAATACAGCATTTTTTTACAAGTCATAGCAGTTTTTTGGTTTTGTTTTTTTTTTCTTTAAACCTGACCTAACATTTCTCACATGGAGTACAAATAACTTTCTGGTTGTCTGAACAAATATAATTTTTAACCTGCTAGCTTCTCAAAACTAAACTGCAGGAGACACAACATACATTCACTTTACTTTTAAAATTGTTTGCTTTAAGACACAAGAGCTTAATAGCAGGTATAAGTCCAAAGCATCATCCATCCCTGGCAGCACACATGCCATAAATGATCTAGAAATATGCAGTGCATCTGCTGATTCAGTTAGTTGTACTGGAAGCAAAAATAAAAACAGTTCAGGAGGCTCTTTCATCACCTTGACACTGCAATAAAAGCCTTTGTAAACTGGTAATTGGATCATTAATTATTGATCTCCCTTTTAGCAGTCATGATTAAGAAAGTAATTTGGTATATGTAAAAACACCTTTTGTTTTGAGCTTGCTTACATGTTATTTTTGTCAAACCATCTTCTTTGAAGGAAATTAATTACCCCTTTAAAGATGAAGAGAAATCTGAAAATGAAACTCCAGTAGATCCCAGAAGTAAAAATCATATCCAACTGTCTTACTTAGTTTCATACCTTCTGTGCATAGGCTTGACAGTGTGATACTGTATAATCAAATTAGTTTAGAGCAATGATCTGTTACACCTGGGTTACAGCTTCAAGAACAGATGTGCAAAAATAAAATAGCAATGATGGTCGTTGTTTTTTAAGACACTTAAGCACAATGAAGGTTATTTTGCTCATGTACACACGTTTATACATACATGCCAGAAAATTCCCATACACATTACACTAAGAGGAAGGGCAGGTTGAAAAATTAAATATTCAGTAGGTAAGGGTGGTACAAGACTTAGCTTGCCATGAAGCATTTATTTAGTCCCTATACAAATGTATTTACGTATAATATTTCATAATATTGTGGTAAAGTCCCCCATCCTCACAATGGATCTTCTGTGCCCAGAAAGAAAGGTGTAACCTAAATAAGGAACTAGTTCATATCATTGTTTTTTCAGTTAATGACCCCTTTCATCAGTTACTGAACATAATCTAAAAGCAGAATTATTTGTCTCCTGAGAGCTCTGGTGCTGTGAGAATAGAGTCAGGGTTAAATTCAAGGAATTGTTCTTTCTGGACTGTCTGCATAATGAAATGAGCAAGATGCTACAATTAACCTCTTAAAATGAGCTGCTGACATACAGATGTACCATCAAACACTTTGAAATGTTCCAAACAACTTTCAGTGCCAAACACGAGAAGTATGGGGCTTGAAATTTTTTTTATATTTTCTTGGATTTTAGTTCTGCCTTTTCCCTGCTCTATTATACCTATTCTTAGAAAATGGCAAGAATTTACACAGATCTACTCACAAAATAAGCAGTAAATTTTATTATATGATTTAAAAAAACAGGGAAAAAAATCATATTCCCAACATTTATCCAAGACTGCTCATGTCTATGTATACAAGCTGGATGGAAACCTCCTTCAAACAGAAATTCCCTAAGACTGTATTTCAAAGAAAACCAAAATGGTTTAAAAAATGTTGTGGAGATTTAAGGGTAAGATTGTTAAAGTAATAAATAGAGAGATACAGATGCAATTTGCATTTTAAATTAATTTAGAATCCTAATGAAAAAAGGTGTATTTTTTCATTGTAATTTGCACTGACTTCATTATTTCAGAAGAATATAGAACAATGGAAGAAGTGTCCACAGAAGAATAGGGGATGTTAGCTCTGCAATTATTTCATTTCGCTGAATACATAAAGAAGCACATTGCTCAGGGACCTTTCAACAGTCAACAAGAACTATACTCATAATTATAGCCTTTATGGTAGCTGAAGCTGTAATAAAAGTTACATAAGGGATTTAATCTCAGTCTCTTGTTTTTCTATGATCACAATTACCCAAAAATATATCTCCTGAGGCTAAATATTTCCAGAACGAGTTTAAGTAAAAGGTCAGTATTTTCCACTACTTTTGAAGGAAAATTCCCTCACATCCTCTACTTGTTCATGTTTAAATATCTGGAAATTTGTGATAAGAGAAGGAAACCATCAGGGTTTTCAGATGCATCATCAGATGCAAAACCATCAGGGAATTCTGCCTCATAAATTGGACCAGACCCTGCACTATGGAGGCTCTGATTATTCAAAGCAGTTCTTCAGACAATGTAATTTGTCTGGGTCATACAGAGGTATTCAGAAGGAATCACATTGGGTAGCAGAGGGTGGACCAGCCTTCTCCAGGTAGAAGAGCTACATCACAAAATAGAAGGTGCATAATTGTGATGTAAACACAGAGGCTACTGCTTAAAGGGAGGTCAGTAACTTATTCTAGTTACAAATGTATTTAAGACAACAAAGCAATATACTTCAAAAGGCTTCAGCTGACTTCAGACAGAGTTGAGTAAGACACTTGTAGTTCAGCCAGTTTCAAGCCATCCTCTCCCTTGCTTCATTTGCTTATTTTCTTAGGTACACATCTTACTTGACAATATAATTTATCCAGATTAACAGAACTCTTCAGACCAAAGTTTTACATTTGCCTGGTGACTGTCCAGTTCAATTTCATTTTCAGATAAACTGCTAGCAAACTAACCTGCTACTGCCTAAAGAAGACTAACAGAAAAGGCATCATGTTATCTCCATAACTTGTCCAAAGTCTTATGCACTTCACTCATGAACTACTTATTTATCTCTATGCAGTATGAAGCTGAAAGTCCTTAACAAGGAAACATAGAAAGAAATATGAAAATTACATGTAAACATTTTTGATTGATTGGAGGATTTTGGTATTTTTTTTAATTTTAATTTAAAGAGGCTGCCTCTTTTCATTATACGTTCTTAATATGAATGAATATAACACTCAGATGTGGCACACACAGCTGGAACAGGTGTCAACACAATGACCTTACCAGCTATGGCCATCTGACTGTTAAACAACAAAAGGATCATTCCCCTGATTTAAATCTGGCAGTGAACACTTGGAAATGCCTCCATTAGACCCTTGGAAGACTGCTCAGCAAATTTTTCTTGGAGTTCCAAAATATTTTTCTGCCTCTGTCTGCTCAGCGCAGACGAAATTGCATAGAGCATCTTCACTGTACTGGAAGAACTGCAGTCTTGTCACAGTGAAGGTTTTATAAAAATGCAGAGCATGAATAAGCTATAATAAATTTATTATGATTAGACTATGGTATTACCTAAATCTGCCATTTTTTAAAAGTCGGTGATAATATTTTACTTATTTTATAGTGATTAGAAATAATTTTAGCTGTCAGTATCTTTCTGTTGCTGCTTATTATCATGCAAGTAAATTTGGACTATTCATATCTATCAAAAGAAAATAAAATTTTACTCACATGAAATTTTGATTGGTAATGCTGAAAATGTACAAATAGCGACACCATTAACATTTATTATTTTACATTTTATAATGGACTATGATTTGTAATTCCCTTTCTCGAATTTGTTGAAATAAGGAGATACCACAGGTCTTTGCAAATGTAGAATTGGCTATGCTCACAGCTATACACTGTATACAACACAACTAAATGACTTTTTAGGGTGACATTGCTGTTCTGCTTTTCCTTTTTTTTTTTTTTTTTAGATCATATTCTGTCAAATCTGATAAAGAACTGCAAAGTATGATATGCTTTGGGAATAACAACTTTGGCAAACTACTAATCTCAATGTAAACAGTTACAGATTTTGACTGCTTCTCTGCCACAAGTCAGCATCTTTTCTTTTTTATTGTTGATTTCAAATGAGATCTTATGCCATAAAAAATGGCATTTCATAGAATCTACATTTCATAGAATCATAGAATTATTTGGATGGGAAGATTCTCTAGTTCCAACATTCAACTTCATAAACGACTGTGTTATTAAGATGTTTCTTGGAACTTTCTTCTTTGCTTGTTTTGCAACATCCTTTCTTTTATAAGGAAAATATAATAAGGAATTTGTTATTTCTTCAAGTAAAGTCAGAAGCAACAAAATTTTACAATAAAAAAAAATCCTATTTCCCAACTTCATATATTTCCAAGTATTAAAGTGTATTAATAGGGGGCAAGTAAAACTTCACGGCACTTTGTCTTTCATTTCAGCTACTGCACACCCCAAGAACTTAGTAGGAGATTTGTGCAATCCTAGAGCAAGACAATTTTGGATACAATTTTACTCAGCTACTTGTGTCAACCTGCATCAAACCAGTACAATGCTATAGTCTTCTCACTGGCAGCTGCTGCTTTCATACTTCATTCTTTTGTGTCCCTGAACATGACAGGGAAGCATTCCAGGTGACACCTTAGAGTAAGCCATAGTTTATGAGTTACCAATCCACAGTGTAACAGAAGACCTACATGACCACTGACCTCGTCCTGACAGCTTGGGTACACTGAGGAATGGGAGCCCTGTCATCTAAGACAGGCATAATAAAATAGTTGACTCTGCAAGATTCATGCACTTTTTAGCTTCCATGGAAGCTGTCTACTCCAGCAACAAACACTCTAGAGCTGTTGTGTAACCAGCAAACGGGGCATGGTGGATGTCAGGACTGCAGTTCTTTCCCTGGTTTAAAGGCACCCATCAGGAGGATGAGTGGGCAGACAGCACAAGGAGGCACCAGTAGAGTTGTCCTTCCTCAAACACTGTGTAACAAAGGCAGACATTCCCCACTGAAGACTTCAGGCCCTGTTCCCTGTACAGCCCTGGCCTTGTACAATGCCCTAGTTACTTAATCTGCTAGAAGAGATTAATCATAAAAAGAGCAAATTTGGGAGAGCTTTGAACGCGGAAAAAGGGTTATGAAGTTGATGCACAGGAATGAACAAATGCTAATAGAAGAGAGTGAAATACATATCACAGTTTAAGAATTTAGAGATTTTGATTTTTGCAAATTTTACAAGACCCAGAAGAAGGAAGACTGTCATGCAGAAAGTGAAAGGAGCAAGTCTGGCAGTTAGAGGGAAGTGAACTGAATGAGGGAAAAAAATTGATCTTTTGCTTTGTTTAAATGCTTTGTGCCTTAACAGAACCCAGATTTTAGCAAGCAATCCCAACTGAAATCTAATAATTATAAAAATAGTTAGCTGAAATGTGGATCTTCAGTTCTTCACAAAAGAGTAATGAGCAAAGGACTCAAAATACAAGGGATTTGAATGCTAAGCTGGGTTCTGACAGTGATCCATTGATCTCCAGTCCATAAAACCAAGATAATAAAGCTTTCTTCCACTTATGGAAATAAAGGAATAAATGCAAGCCATTGAAACACTACTGTGATGAGTGTTCTGCAAAGGACCATTAACAGATTGGACCATTAAAATAATTCAGACTCTCTTAATAAGAATTAAAAGAATAAGTATGTCTCATTTTTCCAGATACCATCCATTTCCTACAGTGAAAAAGGCAGATGCTGAAAAAGGACCATGGGGTAATAAGCAAAAAGAGATTGGTACAAATGAAATATTTCAGGAAGCAAAATATAGCTGACCATGCAATCTACTTACTTACATTTTTTAATTCATATGTGATTCTAAAACACAACAATGTTGTTCAAGGGAAGTAATGAGAGATGGGCTCTGATTCTGTGCACAAAGGAGCAAATACCTTCTCAAAGGTAAATACCCAGAGTTTAGATTCATCTGGCTGATATGTAGAATCTTTTTTTGGCACACTGTGAATTTAGTTTTCAAGAGTAACCTTAATTTTTTTGCACCAGTAACTTTTTTTAAAAGCTCTTCTTTACAGTTCTTGTTTGCTTTTGAGTTAAGTCACATTCTAGAATGATAACTTGGAAAAGAGAAAGAAATTACATTAAAAATTCACCTAGTTCAGCTATTTCACACAAAGCTAATGTAAATTAACTTAGTCTATGTATAAATAAAATAAAAGAATAAATAAATAAATGTGATCACAGCTATGATGCTTGGGAGTATACACACATACTTTTTTACTCAATTCAGATACTGCTAACGTCAATATTATAATAGCATTAATTATACCTCAGCAAGTATTATGCTGTATTTACTAACATCAAAATACTGTTCTCATTCCATATTTGACATCACCCAGAATGTCGTCAGATTGCATTCCAAACACAGATGTGAAAAAGAATTTGGCCGGCATTTCTCGCATTGTATTTATGGACTAGTTTATTTCTTCTGGCTTAGGAAAATACTTGGCTTTGTTTTATATAGATATAGCCCTTTTAAGTAAGTGTTAATGGGGATTTTTTTATTTTGCTTTCTGCTAACATTACAGAAATGAGGATCATTGAAAGAGAAGTATGCCCATCATTACACCACATTAAATAAACTGTATTCATGGGCACATTTTTTTTAGAATTGAGGGGAAAAATGTGTTTCTTCATATACAAAATTCTCATTTTTGAATTTGTAAAATACAGTAAAAATTAAATACATCATTTTCATCTGTCAAGAGTAATTACTTTTGTAGCTTGACACAATTTGCCTTTGGTGACTAGGGTCACATGAGGTATATTATGCTAGAATGTGCATTGTTACAAAAGCCTTATGTGAAAAGTTGCAAACTTTTGGTCTTTCTGTAAGCAGCTAATGCTGTATTTAATGGAATTTTTCCAGGACTTCACAATTAAAAAGATCTGATTGCAGTAAAACAATACTCATTTTTCAGATCTTGAATACTGCTTTGTTAGTCAGTTCTACATCAATTGTTTTCAGTATTTAGCCCTTCTGCACACAATGAACATAAATCCCCAGCCTCTTCCTCATTAGAACTTCCTCCAAAATCTGCACTACACTGTGCACAATATGGAGAACACAATGGACTTGATAAAGAAAAATTACAGTATTATGTCTGCTTCAACATTACTATAAACAGTCAACATTTTAAAATATTACCACACTGCTTCAATACTTATTCCTGTTTTTTCATATAACATATTGTTTCACATTGTTTCTGCTGGGAGTAAGTTACAGATATAAACAAGCTCACTTGATTTCTAGCTTTGACCATGCATTAACATTATACTTAGTAGAAAAGACAACCATAATCCGTATAAATGCCTCCAAAGGAAATAGAAAAATTCTCAGCTGACTTCTGAATTCATGACTTGCATATTTTGCCCTTTGCTCTGCCTTGTTCATTATTCATGATTCAGGATAACAGATACCAGGACACATTAACATTTAAAATTGAAAATTCAATTTTTGTACCCTTTCCTACCAGTAGAAATACTTCTCAACTAAAGGCAAAAAGTAACTTTCAGTGCATATTAAAATCTTTCCCTAAAGCGAGTTCCATACTTTAATGAAGAGCTTTCAGTCTGCCAGCATTAAGTATCACATGCACTTGCCATGCTGCATTTCCACTACCAATTGCTGGTACTTTTCTCTCATTTTCTTTGCAGAGTTCTAAAGGCCTGCTGCTGGGTAAAAGACATGTAATTTCTTAGAAGCTAGCATAAGTGGAAACTCATATAACTCTAACTTTCAAAACAAGAACTTCAGAAAGTCACCTTTGCCCAGAAAAGATGCAAAAGTTGCCAATGAACATCACAAATAGAACGAAGAACAAATAGAACTAAGATTTCCAGTCATTGCTCAGCTAAAAGGAACTATAAAATATGGAGCTCCATACTGATGTCTGGTGATTTCTGGATGAAATCTGCCCCTACTGCAAGCTTAAAAGGCACTGTTTCCACAGGAAAATCAGCCTGTACCTCAAGACCCTCTTCAAGCTTGTACAACTCCAACTGGAATTTGCTTTGCAACCAGAACTTTTCTGATTTCTGGAATTGAGAAATAAACCATCTTTTCCTCCCACATCTCTAGGGTGTTTACAAGGACACAGCAAAAGAACATTAGTGAAGAGATTTGACAGGATGGCAGCTCTTTTCACTAAAACACCAATTTTAAAGTCATCTTACAGAGGAAATAAAACACTTTCAGCTGTGGCTGAAGAAGGAATAATACAACTGCTATTAAACAAATATATTGTGCCAAGAATACAATCTCATAAGATTAATGAACACTTTGCTTTTCTGAATTTCTACACTGAATGAGAAAGTAACTTCAGAGTTTATTCGTTCCCCATGTCTTAATTTATTTATAAATTTGCATATAAATCAAATAATAATAGGACTCACCACTAAGAGTAACATAATGAAATACATGAAAACAATTTTTGTTATAAATAATGACCGACACAAAACAAATTAATAAGAAATGGCAAATGCTTTGGCAGTGTCAAGTTCTCTGCTTTGTCTCTAATTTCTATTTCTTTAGTTGTGAGTTCTGTGTAACAATGCAGAGATGTAAGCAAAACAGGTGAAGTGTATAGCAAGCTTAGATTATTGCATAATATACAACCTGCATTTTTTTCTAGTGAATTGACTGTTTAGGAAACATTTCAAAAACCATGGATTTTTCTGGATGTTCATGAATTTCCTGATGCTAGTAAACTTTTTCTTTTAAAATAATACAAAAATATTCATATTGCAATTCACAAGGCAATGAAGGCCTCAACAGATAAATCTCTCTGGTATAATGGACTCATTTCATATATTTTAAAAATTGTTTTAAAATGCTAGTAGCATGCAACATGGATTTACAGCATCACCAGGGCCACTGTCATATACTTGCCTATTTTCTTCATCAAATACCAGTATAGCAAATTTCACCCTTTAATCTCAGAATACTTTAAATATATAAATCTGTAGATTCATAGAATAGTTTGGATTGTAAGGTATCTCTAAAACCCCTAGTCTAACTCCCCTCCCCATTCCCATCTATCACATCTCTGGGCATCCTAGTGCTAGTGTTTTACCACCCTCTTTTTAAAAACCATCTTACATCTAGTTTAAAACTCTCCTCTACTTGAAAATAATTCCCCCTTATTCTATCACTACATGCCCTTGTAGAAAATCCATCTCTATCTGTCCTGTAGGTGCCTTTTAGGTACTGGAAGGTGCTCCAAGGTCTCCTCAGAGCCTTCTCTTCTCCAGGCTGAACAGCTCCAATTCTAACAGCCTCTCTCCACAGGAGAAGTGCTTCAGCTCTCTGATTATCTTGGTGGCCTCCTCTGCACTTTTTCAAACAGGTCCACATCCTTATTTTGGGACTCCCAGAGCTGGCTGCTGCACTGCAGGTGGGCTCTCAGCAGAGCAGAGCAGAGGGGCAGAATCCCCTCCCTGGCCCTGCTGCCCACAGGACACGTTTGGCTTTCTGGGCTGTGAGTGACCATTGCTGGGTCATGTCCAGCCTCTCACCCATCAGCATCCCCAGGTCCTTCTGGGCAGGGCTGCTCTCAATCTGTTCATCCCCCAGCCTGGATCAGTACTGAGATTGCCCTGACCTGGGTGTAGCATGAGCACTTGGCTTTGTTGAACCTCATGATGTTCCCATGGATCTGTTCTTGAGCTTGTCCAGGTCCCTCTGGGCAGCATCCCATCCTTCAAGTGTTTCAACAGCACCACTCAGCTTGCTGCTGTCTGCAGACTTGTGAGAGTGCACTGGATCCCACATCTCATTCACAAAATATTTCAAATTAGAAAGATTAGGTAAGGAAGAGTAAAACAGTGGAAATTTGTATGGACTTACTTAAGAGTATAGAATCTAACAGCATTGAAGGGAAATAAACTCCAAATTTTGCTTCATTAATTCTCTCAAAATTTATCATTCAAAAGTTGAAAAGAAAGAAGGAAGTATGCCTTTACTTTCTTTGTATGCAGAACTGCTTATTTGTAACTCTCTTTTAATTGCTGAGCTGTCAGTGGGATTAATTTGATCTGATACGCACAAGCAAAAGAATAAATGTTCAGAGTAGAAAATATGCCTCATCCCCACTGCAATTCACTTTCTCTTCAAAAACGTGTCATTCCATCTGTTTGTTGACCAAACCAGCACTGAACTTCAGGAAAACAGAACAGCTGTTTTACGAAGCTGAAATTGCAAGAAAAGATACAAAGTTCCAGAAACAAATCATTTGGATTATCTTTGACAAGGGCCGTGCAGTGAGCAGCCATGAGAGAACTTGGAAGATTTGCATTAGAAATGCTTTTAGCCGTTCTATCAGTCTGACTCATGTCAATGACAGGCATTATCTTCATGATTGCTCTGTTTGCTGCACTGCATTTCAGTGCTCTTACGTGCGAATCCAGGGTGTTAGCCTGGATTTACTGCCCTCCTGTCCTACTGCAGGGACCTACATCAGCCCTGTGTCCCAGTTCTCTGTGTTGCAAATGCCTCTTGCCAGGTCCACACTGTTCCATTTTCCTCCCTTTTCCTTGCTACCATTATTATTTTTTTCTTCTCTCTGCTCTCTGCTCTTTCTTTACTAGGGTGCCAAAAAATGCAAAGACAGATCCTGCTCTGTGATTCTGATTCTTCAGGTTGGCAGATGCTTTCTATATTTTTTCATATAATTAAACCATCACTGTTAGGAAATGACTTGCCAAGTGTTTTACCACCAAAGTACCACGGGAATGAATTCACTGTGAACAAATCGCAAGCAAATGAACATAATTTTTATCCATAATATAAAGGTTCTAAGTTGTTTGTTTCCTAATGAAATTTCTTATGTGAATATGATTACTTTGTTTGATCCAATCTTATCCTGTGTCAAACTGATGCTTTTTTGAAATTTAAGTCACAAACAGCCTTTTTCTTCCCCTCAAACAAACAAAAGCTCTAATTCCTCTGTTTGCTAAGAAGTAAAAATATTAGTCTAAGAAAAAAATATAGAAAATGGTAGGTGCTTTCATCTTCCAAGACAATTATTACATTAAAAGTCTCTCTTAAGGGGAATGCTTTCACCAAGACTAGCAGGGGAAAAAGGCCGGAACATGAAAAAAGAGTAGAGACTAGACACAGAAATATGGTTGGATAAAAGGTGGTTAATCCCAAAGACTTGAATTAGAGGATTATGGGGCTTCTGTAGGGCAGATGGTTGTTTATTCATGTCACAGGACATAAAAAGTAAACAGAGGGGGGAAAAATGAATAATCTTTCACTGACTAAAGACTTCAACAGCTAGATACACCTAGTAGTATAGACATTCTTCAAAACCACTCAACAAACTCTGGTTTGCCTACAGACTGCAAAGGCAGTAAGGAGTTTTATTTGTCAGTTTTCAGTTATATTCCCCATCTCTTTTCAGCAGTTTATAACTGTCACACTGCAAGTGTCCTGTGTGGCAAATATTCACAAGCTGCCTTCATAGGGAAAATCATTAACACTCAGAGAAATTACAGCATAGAAAGAAGGTCACAACGAACAAGTCTGCCCTTTGAAGTTCACCTCAGTGAATGAGCACTACATTATAATGATTGTATTCTCTCATCCTTTCTATTCTTAACAAATAGTGTGCTGTATTCTCCTCACTGTCTTAGGAGAGCATTCCATCTCAAATGAACTTATTCTGCAAATGTGAGTAATGTCAAACAAAAGATAAGAACGTGTAGGTTGTTTACTAATAAGTTGAATCAAGAAGCTAATTATGAAAAATTAAACTCCCTGCAGATATAAATATCTACAACTGCGAAAATAAAATCTGGGACAGAAAACCTTGAGGTTAATTTGGATTAAACACAAAATTTTATTGTCACTTTACCTGAGCATAGTATCAAAAATTTAAATTCTGAAATTACATTATCTTAGCCTTATAATACATAAGAATTTGTAGTGCTGAAACACTTTTTTATTATTTTTTAGCTGAAGCACCTGGCTAAAAGCAACATATGACTTAAATTTTTTCTCATCTATAATTTATGCAGACTGTGAGCCTTTTATTTTGTGAGGAATGCACATCATGGAAGCAAAACATGTCATATGCACAATTTTCAACTGCATTACAATCCCACATTGTATCATGAACATAAATCAAGTTTTACAGCACAACCTAGTTTAGAAAAAAGAATGTAGATGACATGCTTTTTACTGCTTAGTCATATGTGTGATGCTATAAAAAGAAGGTTGCAATCCTTACAACCTTCTTATCAGAGAGATATTTTAACCCTGGACTTCAAAAGTCCATATGCTATTCACCACCATTCAGAGTTTCCCTGGTTTGAATCTTACTCTTCCACCATTACAATTCTCTTTTGTGTTGCTGAAACTATATTCATGATGATACTTTTTTCTAAATTTGCTCATGAGAAGAAACTTTCATAAAATCATAAAGATAACTCACCAGCCTTCATATTGAAGTATTTGTATAGATGCAATTCAAACACCTCCTCAAAAAACATCAATGTATTTGGAAAGAAGACTAAAAATTTGAATCAATGATGAGGCAGAGCTTTGCAAAAACATTGCAGTCTTGGCACAGATGCAATTAATAATTATGTGCAGATGATTTTCACAGCAGATGTATAAGTGCTTTACTTAGTCACATCTGCACAGACACTTGAGAGCAGACCTTATCTGGTGTGCCAATACATTATCATAGCAAAGGTTTACCATACTAATAATTAAACATAGTTTTGGTTTCCTCTTAAAGAAAATAATTCAGACTTTTCTTAAAGGCGAAAAATATTTAATTCAAAATTATGGCTCCCAGAAAAACAGGTTTGACTTTCAAGACTTTTCCCAAATAAAAATTAAGAAAATAGAAATACTGTCACTGAAAGTGCATTCTTCTTTATTTCTTTTTTTAAATTTTTGTAGTATATAGCAAGCAGAAGTTGTTCCAGGTATTTTACAGGTCCTCCACATAAACGTGGATGTGCTTCCAAGTCAGATATTTAAGTATTTATAACTTAACACTCTTTTTTCATTCATGCTTTTGCCTGATATTAAAATTTTCTACCACTTTCAATTTTTATGTTGTTTTACTTGAGAAGATTTCTTAAGAATTTTGAGTCAAATGATCACTGAAAAGTTACACAAACTGTCATGTTCAGCTTCTATTGGCTTCTAGCAGAAAAATCTAGTCTGCAAACATTAGTCTTTGCAAGAAAGTGGCTGAGCATTTGCATTTGTTAAAATAGATTTTCTTGAAAGTGCTTAACTTAACTGAATTCATTTTTTGTAATTAAAACACAAATCCTCACTCCAATTGATGCATTTGAGAAACTTCCTACTAAATTCAGGGAAGTCAAAAATATTCTGGCCAGATTGATTCAACAGAAAATAATCTCATTGTCTAGGTCTTTGTGCAAACTCTTCAAATGCACATTTAAAATAAAAATTGATGTTAAATATAGAAAACACTTTTTGATGGTTTATTATCAATGATAATGCCCCTCTCAACAAATAAACTTGGTTGCATCTAAAAAAGGAACAAAAACTCCCACTGACTACAGAGCCTAGATTTCTCTACTGCAGAATACCGTGGAGATGCCACTGGCCATCAGGATCTGCAGCTCTCACTTTGTCATCCTGGAGACCAAACCTTTGCTTTCAGGCTGCTTTACTCACCATTCCTGATGGCACTGCTCTTCCCGCTGATGACCTATATGGGTCACACCAGAAACCTGTGAAGGGGCTGGCTGGGTGAAACAGCCTTCAGGAATACACTCAGAATCATTATTGCATTTTCTCCTTCACCACATTTCATTTCCTTCTCTGACATTTTCTTGACTTCTATATAAGCAGTTCCAAAACTGCCCAGTTTCTGAATTGACTTCATGCTATCACCACCATCATAACTAGTATGAGAAACTCAGATGTAGTTAGCAATATTGTCCAGACTGATAGCAAAAGTAAAGGAGGAGAAAAGCAAAGCAGTTAGTATAACCCCAAACTAAAGTCTGGAGATTAAAAGCCTGCCTATTCTCAAATATTATGTTTCATATTCCTGTACCTATTGCACAAAAAAAAAAAAATAAAAACAAAAAACAAACAAACAAACAAAACCCAAAAAAAACTAATGGGAAAGAAGTTTCCTGATTTTTTTTTTATGAATACTATGGTCCTAAACTGAAGAAACAAAGTTAGCAAATACAAATGAGCCCAAAATGCCAAAATCCTCATTTTATTACCTCTCCTTTTCCCCAGTAGTAACAATTTGCACATGTGAGAGTCCCCTTAACAGGTGGGATTTTTTTCCTTCTGAGGATGTTAGAGAATATGAAAGAAAAAGAGTCATTCATATTTTCACTTTAATATTCCAGTCATCAATTCATTTTCTGGTTTTGACTGTAGATATTATAGATGTCAGTAGCAATAACTTTTAAAAAAATTCTTCCTGTGGAAGAAAAAACTGTTTTTAAGGGCCCATCAACCATAAAGAGCTGTTATGTTGCTGCAACAGTACTTTTGCACATACTATTCCCATCCTTATAATAGGTATCATCTATAGAGACAAAGGAGAGTGGTCAATGTGCTGGTTTAGATTATGATCTGAAAAAATTAATTAGAAAGACATCTACTCATCCTTTGATCTCCTCTGTTCTGCAGGAGACCAGAAATGTTAGCAGACACGTACAGAGCCAAAGAAAAATTTCTCAATTTTGTAGAAAGAAGTGAAATTTTCTGCACTGAAGGCTAGTGGTGTCCTGTATTTTGGGAGAAGGAGGCAGAGGACACGGAGGTGAGGGTTAAGGATTCAGCACCAGGTTTGTTGTTCCTGCTTCCTCCAGGCCATGGCTGTCACTGCAGCCTGAGGCAACCACTCAGCTCATCCTCTCCCTGTCCTCAGCAGCAGCCACTGCACCAAACACAAACCTCTCTTACAGCAGCAACAGCAAGCTCAGCATGCAAAATAATCAACTGGGCAATTTCACCAACCCTAATTATTCTGGGCTGCTGCCTACTTAGATTAGTCCTGAAACTCATCCAAGACATTATCTACACAATCAGCTGCAAAGTCCGACCTGCTTTCTTCTTCTACCACTTCTGCCAAAGATGCACAAACAAACCCTCAGTTGGAAAGGGCATAATTGTATTTATGCAAACTGTGATCATGCTGGTAACCCTAGCCACTCTATTGAGTTTATTACCAGTCACACACAAACGTGTAGAAATGTCTGATGGCAAATGCTGCTCTAGTTCAGAGCACACAAGGGGATGGCACTTACCTCTGAGGATACATTCAATTGCTAATTTACTCATTTGCATCTTGTTAGAAATTCAAACCAATCCAAGTAACACAATACATCAGTCTTAGAGACACAGAAAATTCAGTTCTTTTCAGTAAACATGAAATACTTCATTTATTTTAATAGTCTTAATATGTCACTTCTACATAAAAAGGCCTCCTAAGGCACGTGATGCCAGGTTTATTGAGTATCCACAGTTTACATAAATATTTTTGCTTTAGTTCATTGCAAGTACTTTAAGGTAGAAATACCTTCACCAAGCACTTTAAGCTGCTCCTTCAGGCAGATGTTACCTGCTCACACTGTCAGGAAGGAACTGTTTAGTACAAACCCTCCCTGGCATCAGCCTGCTGCAGGATCCCCCCGTGCCACCAGGAGCTCAGTGTTTGCCCCATAAGAGCTGGCAAGGGACTGTTTTCCCACTTCTCAGCCCATCCCACCAGCAAAGAGGCTGAGGGTGCATGAGAAGCTAGGAGGGGACACAGCTGGGACAGCTGGCCCCAGTTTGACCAAAGGGTGCCCCACACCATACAATGTGTTGGGTTGCAATAAAAACTGCAGGGGAAGAAAATAAAATCTGAAAGAACAAAAGTTCTTTTGCAGTCCACAGGAAAAATACTTCATGTCTGTTCTCACTCTTTGACAACTGTATTAATCAGGAAATAGATGATGAACTTGAGCTATTTTTCATTCTTTCTTCAATATTTTACTTTCAGTTGTCATAAAACCCATTTTTTTCCATTTTAAATATGATCTGACTGTTCAATTCTTCAAATTAATACAGTTTCTAGATCTGATGTAGTAAAATAGTGTATTGAAGTTCAACAGTCATGAATTCAGTAATTCCAAGCAAATTTCCAATTTTCAAGTACACAAAAGATATTTAATGAATCATTTGAGCCTAATTATAAATCTCTATTTTCTCCTCACATAATTTTAGAACTGCGTCCCCTCACTGATTTTAAATTCACTAAGCATCTTTTTCTAGTAAGATAAATGGCTAAATTATTACATCATATATCTTATTCTCTCTTATCACTGGAATGATAATGATAGAAATAACCATTTTCTTGGATCCTCATTTTAAAGGGCAGGAAAGAACTTATACTCTGAATGTAATTGTTTTTGAATTTCTTCCCAAAAAACCTATTGTTCTCTTCTCTGCAGGTCTTTTCCTATATAAACTTTTATCTAATTTTAATATTCCTCTTTAAATAATATTAATCTATTTACAGGTTGTTAGCTCTCAACATCTAGACTATCTTGAAAACCTAAAACAAATCAGTCAGTTCATATGAGACACACAGCAATGCGTATCCTCAAACATAAATATCATTCTATAATTAAAACACAGTATAATCTGTTCTGCTTATTTCTTCACATCTTTTAAATTCAAAACTTCTCATATTAAAAGATGGAAAAGACATCGAGCTGAACTCCAGAGCACAGCAGTTAGGAGATCTGTTTAGGCATTGAACTAAGGTTATTTTGTCTTTTTTAGATAGGCTCAGTCCTCATAATTATTAATGAAGATATATTCAAGTTTAATGAGATGAAGTTTTACTATTTGCAGCAATCCTAGGAGCCCAGATTACATGTAGCTATGAGTGTTGCTGTCTATTTCTGTTTACACACAGTCTTGGGCAAATGCAGAAACTTATATTTTAAGATTAATTCCACTGACTTTACCAGGATGCTTTAGAATGCATAAAATTAAGACTGTATCTTTCAAGATGAAGGTTTAAAATACATGCAAGGCTAGATTAATGTTTTGAATGTAAATTCTCACCTTAAATGGCAACAGAAATCATCTATTTAAATTAACTTTTAAGAGACATCATAGATTCTGATCTCTCCTTCACACAAATGCTGGATGCCTTTCAAGAAATGCCCTTTGATCAAGCACGAGATGTTCTTCAGTAATACAAGTTATTGAGCTCAATAACAAATTAACAGCATGTCACTGAATGGACTATGATAAATAGCAGGCTGCATTAGATGTTGTAATGGTAATTATTCATTCTAAATTCTGTGAAGCTATAAAAACAGTTTAGAAAAAAGCAGCAGAAACACTCCACAAGTCCTAAAGCAGAGCTCTCCTGCTCAATAAAACATTGTCAGTTCACCAAGTTAGACTCTAGACTGCACTATATTGGTTCTATTGCTATAGTACCTAAAAGCAGCAGTCAAGGATTAGGACTCTCTTGACTATTCCTCAGCCTGTAATTTGGAAATGCAGCAACAATTTTATGCTTATGTTTTTATCATAAATAGTTTGCAAGTACATGATCCGATGGGGCTGTCTAGTTCAGCAAAATCTGCTTTATTTTTACAGGGAATATAACAGCCAAAGCATTTGGTGGATTATGCTATGTAATACCAAATTTAAACCTCTGATAGGCAGGCCAGATCCCTGGCCTTGAAAAAGACCTACTGTGCACTCCTAAGCCATCCAAGCAGGCTTAGCCAGGCTTCTGATGAGCCACAGGGGCTGAGAAAGTTTTGGGGTAGGTAGCATGGAAATGAAAACGCCAGCTACTTGGCATATACTTGTGGAACCAAAATATTTCTGCACCCCAGCAAGGCTCAGCCTAATAAAGAATAAATTGGACAGGCAAAAATGTGTATCTACATTTTAGAGGACACTAGGACATCACAAGCTGATGTGATACAGTCCAGTCACAGCTGTGCAACACTTGAACTGCAGCTGTATCCTCGAGGAGTCACACTGACACCCTACCCACTCTGTCCTCCAAAAACAGTAAAGCTTTTGGGAGCTGTTGTATATGTAACTTCAGTGACAGATAAAATAAACAAACCTCATGAAGTAGGATCAACAAATGAATACAGATCCAAAGCCTAAAATGCAAGGGAAAACTCAAATCCATCAATCTTCTACAACTGAGTTGAATTCCCTTTTGTCACTTGCTATTAGGCAATCCATTTGAAAATTATTTACAACCCCTCTTGACAAATACGATTAGAAAAGATTTGGCAACTGTACTAGCTGCAATCATACAAAGATAAATCTTTAATAACTTCTACTCTTACAGCATCAGAGTTTTCAAAACAAAATTGGAGAAAAAAAACTCAGCTAGAAAGATCTAAAGAATAGCAAATATTGAGAAAAATATAGAGCAGCTAAAAGATAGATGAAATATATTAAAAACTAAAAATTTATTGAAATTTGTTTCAAAAAATGTAATTCCTGAAGTTTTGTTTTGTGAGCTTGCTTATCCCATTGCAATTAACTGACAAGAACCATGTAATAGAGAACAGTAGAGACAGTTTCTATGCCTTGGTATTGCCAAAGAAAGCACTTAATAATGTATTTTAGTGCATCTCTGCCAGAGGTCTAGACTGCAGGAATTTACTTAAGGAACAATATTATTATAAGTACAAACAACTTATGATAATGATTTTAATTAAATTGCAGAGAGTACTATCTGAACAATATTTAACATAATTCCCACCAACCAACATAAGGAGTCCTGGGGTCAGCAGGATGTAGAAGACATATCAAGAATACAAAATATATAGTCCTTATTTTGTAATCCTATTCTGCCTTGGTTCAGAGCACTTAAAGGGGAAAACCTCTTGTGGCTATGAGTATGCAAGACAAAACAACTTAATTCCTTAGGAAAGGATCCTATGTATTGCAGTTATACACAGCAGCCTCAAGAAGTACAGCAGAGCCATAGATATGAGCAACCAAACACTAACAATTCTCTCCTAAGCCTCTGTGAATTATGATTTTTGTTCAGAGGCTTATAATAAAGTCTGCCAGTTTTCCTCAGTGACATAAAATGCATGCCCTCAGAAGGAAGGTTATGCACCACTTCAAATTAGTGTCTTAAGTGTTTTAACATGGACAAAACAAGACATTTTCCTGAAGACTCATTCTTCAAAATGGCTGAATTACACTTTCTGAATTGTTATGGGGATTTAAAAAAAAAAAAAAAGAAGAAAAAATCATCCCACAGCACAAATCCAACACATACAGCCAAGTCTCACTGATATAGAACCTAAAGACAAAGCAGGAAGTCAGAGACAGTGCTACAACCTGGGTTTTTTTTCAAACAGGTGACCTGCAACTGTTATCTATAATTAGGAACAAAATTACATAAATACAATGTACTTTCATAGTACTTCTTACAGCACAATTTACTGTCAATAAAAAGGGAGCTTGAGCTTCTCACAGCTCTGTCAAATGCTCAGTGAGCTGAATCTGCACAGTCACTGAAGGTCAGCGCCTTCAAAGGGTGATGGGATTTCACACTCACTCAACACAAATGTAAACCACTCAAAGAGACAGGGCACTGTGTACAAGTCTCTTTCCAGATATTTAAAAAGAACAAAGGTGTTGACTAAAGCATTCTGTGCTTTCATTGAATTTCATAGACACACTGAGGCTTTACCACTTCTGAAAAATAAAGCTTTTATCTTCCCCTGCAATGCATGTTGTCTAATCATCTGATCTACTGTGGAGTGAACACAAGGAAGGTGTTAGTATTAATGCTAGCAAATCAGAATATTAATTTCTTACACCCACTTTTTAGTTACTTTGTACAGATAAAAAGAGACGGGAACAACAGAAATTCAGGCTCAGAAAATATTGAATGAGAATCATGTCAAGATTCCTTATTATGTATCTATTTTTGGTGCATTTTTCCTTTCTTACAAAAAACTATTAGTAAAAAAGGCAACAACATTAAGCAGATAAGACATTTTTCTGGTACAAAGTTTGCCACAACCATATATTTTGTGAACATAACCTACAGTAGTAACACAAAGTACTGGCATTTTCCTAGATGCTTGTTCTCATCTTACACAGGTGCCATAAAGGACTCTTATTTGCACAAGCTTACTGCTTAGACTAGTCATCCTTTTCCAAGAGGCCAGGGTTGAAAAGCTGCTTATCTCACAGGGTATCTGTTCAACAGCAGAGCCTCTGTAGTAACAAGGACATGGACACAGCAGCTCAGCACACACTCATCATGTGAATATTTACCCAGGGTCTCAGCAGTCAGCACTCTGCAGCTCCAGCTATCAGCACTTTAACTGCTGCCCTCCAAAATGGTTTGCATCTGCCAAGATGAGCTGCAGTCATGCTTTGGGCTGCAGTGCAGACCTATCTTTAGATAAGATATGTGGTTTCAATTTTAGGAAAATAGGAATACCAAGAGGTTCTCACCTACTCTGTCACTTCTCAAGCTGTCACTTACATCACCCTTTATAATTTGCAATTTTGCCTGTGATGTTGCCAGTGTTGCTTGAAAGTCATACTATTATTTACTGCTTAGTGGAAATGTGGTCCATTAGGCAGCTGAGTTATCTAAGAGCTCTTTGTCACTGGGCATGGCTCTCACTCTTCTCCATGCTACTCCCAGCAGTGTGACTGTGCTCTTTTGTGCCAGTTCTGGTAAAGGTGATATGCCATAGCAACTCTTCAGCTTATTAAGGTGAAAGGAATGTGTTCATTTGTTGTAGCAGCTTAGTTTCATACCAGTAGTCACCTAAAATGGCTTACTAAAAGTCAAGTAAATTATGGATTTAGTCCAGATAAATAATCATGAGATAGGATGAGGATGATAGGATGATTTCCTTCCAGGTGACAATGAGCTTCTGGCCCACCACAGCTCACCCTTTTGAGCCACACTTCAAGACAAAACCTTGTGTTCTCAGTCTCTTGAAGTGGGACCCTAGCACTTGGTGACTTCACTTTTTATGGGGTCTAAATTGGTTCACCCACTCCACTGGCCTGAGTTTCCATGAAAATTTTATACATTTACAATGAAATTCATGGGTTTGAAGAGATTAATTTTTTCTTGCAATACTACAAACACAAAGCAAAGAGCAGAAAACCTTCTCCAACTACCTCTGGTTATACTGAATTACATCTATGAAGATTTCAACTACTGACCAGCTTTGACTTTTGTAAAGGTTCATAATGATTGACTTGAGGCAATGGACTACGTATGTCAGAAAAGAACTTTCAGCCTTATAAAAATATGTTGTACACTAAAAAAATTTTAAAAAGCAGCCCTTTAAATTGTGCTGGGATATTAGTCTGAAGTTCAAACCTAATTCTGATGACCTTCCTCAGTCAGAAGCTTTCAAGAATAAATTCAATTTCTTCAACACATCAATATCCTAGCTTTAAAAAATGGTGACTTTGTAATATCCTTTTATAAAGTGTATTTAAATTGTGTGATTAAAACAGAACATGAAGACTTTTCAAAGGATCTCATCTTTTAGAAACTTTCAGTATGAACAGATTTTAGGAGTTAATCTCAGAAAAAAAATTTAAACAAAATGATAATATGCAGAAATGGCAAAATTATTAGAAATTATAAATTCTAATGAAATGTACTGCATACATTCACTTCCTAGGAGTAGTAAGAAGTGTGGTATCTAAACATCTTTCATAGTGCATCACAAGTTCAGCCTCTTCTTGTTATAGATGTATATAGAAAATGACCTATAAATAGGCAAAACAGTAAATAGTCATGGAGGTTTGTGATGAAAACTTTTATTTTATTCTTTTTAGATTATATAACTAATGCCCATATATTTACATTTTCCAAGTAAACAGGTTATATAACTAGGAACCTAAAAGATATTCATAATCTAGATGTTCAGAAAGGCAGAAAGTATAAACACAGGAACTATCTCTTATTGAATATTTCTCTAGAATAACACTGATCTGAGTACATTTTCATAAGAATTGGTGCCTTCAATCTGGTGTAAACCTCAGTGCGTGACACAGGTGTTTTTTATGCACATATTCATTCAGTTCATCTGCCTTTACACATTTCAAAAGAACATCTTAACATAGAATATAGTGTTGCATGAATACAGGCTACTAGGTTCACTTTTCTATTGCAACAGATGAGTCATAAACCTGAAGCTTCAATATCACACACTTCTTTCACAATCTACTTCTCCATGCTCATAAATGCTACTCAAACCCTTCCTTGGAAACAACTTACTTAATCAGTGAGGTGAAATGGAGAAATCAGATGTACCTGACTTCTACAGCACTTTTGACAATTTAGCAAGTTAAATACTAACTGAAATAAACTCTTTCAAAAGTATCTTCAAGTCTGAAAGCCTGTTAAGTGCTGCAGCATGATCAAACAAATCATTGCCTAAACTACATGGCTTCAAAAAAGAGGAAGGGTGAAAAAAACTATAGAAAAATTGAAAATTCAGTAAAGGGAAGAAAAACCACTGAGTAATGTAAAGACTTTGATGGGTTATACAAAGGGAGACCAGGCTGCAGTGTAAGTAATGGGGGAACTCCATGAAATTTCTGAGAGATATTTCTCCATTTTCCCCCTTCTCTTTTATTATGTAATGGTTCTGTAAACATGTGACAATGCCCAACCACGTTCAGTACTAGCTAGGACCAAAAGCCTGAAGACTTGCTTTGTCCTCAATACAGCTGAATATTATAGAATGTCACTATTTTAGTGGAAAAGCATGATACATTTTGTGTGAAATATTTTCCGAAGTAAATTAGGAATTAATTTTTTTTAATCCTTTCACATTTCAAAGCCTCATACTTTATGGCAATAAAAGTTATGATTTACAACCAAGAAAAAGCAATGGGGGCTAAACATTCTTATTTTCTTTGTGCAATAGTCTTTACTCTTTCCATGAATGATAAGACTACTTCAGTAGAAAAGGTAAAAATATTATTATATATGTTAGCATAAAACTTCACTCTTAAGAGAGAAGTAGATACTTTTTATTTCAAAGCAAAACAAATTCCTCAACACAACTTTATAAAAAAACCACTTAGCACTAATTTGATAGACTGCAATGACCCAATCCTCTTCAAACAGTTTTATTTAACATTTTCTTAATTATCATAAATTTCATTATCATTACATCCTTTTTTTCTATCCTCCCCCTAAAATAAGGATTTCATCATCAGTGGACCATCAGAGGAGAAATGCGTTAAAAATTTTTTGATGCTACTGACAAACACCAAAAACTTTAAAACACATATATAGGGTTTTAAATATACTTTTGACAGAATATTACTATTGGAAAAAGTTAGCTAGAATTTTCAACTTAGCCAGAAATTGGGTGAAATTGCATTCCTAAAGCAATAATCAGACTCCTAGGCACACGGCCTGATTTTTGAGGCACTCATCACTCAGCACCTGCTGAGGCTCTGAGTAGGAAGGGTTTCTGTAGGACTCTCCTTGGGACTGCCCCAAGTGTCTGTCTCACCCCTCACACTTGTGCCAGGGCCTTCCCCCCAGGAGCAGCTTCACTGTTACACAGCAGCTCCTGAACAGCTGCAGCTGACACTACAGCCAGACAGAGAAGGACACAGAAATTGGTGCCACCTTGCCCAGACCATCTGTATAAAATATTTCTTCCTGGTGCCCAGATTGTGAATTGCAATGGATGAGACTTGGATGGAGTGAGAACCTGTGAGAAGATGGAAAGAACATGCTTTCCTCTGACAAGCATATGCTTCCAGGTCTCACCCTTGACAATATTTAGTTTAATCTCAAGCAGTTTCTGTGAACAACTCCAGGTCTTGAACGGCACATTTTGGGGAGCTTGGGACAACAGGGCCAAAGGATAGAGCATCTGAGGAACAGTTCTCACATGAATGACATATGTACAGCCTGTTCTGCTTATTTCCCCTTCACTTTGGTCTCTCTATTTCTCCCATACTGATTATCCTATCTCTAATGAAATACACATCAAAATAAAAACAGAACAAGAAAGACATGTTTTTACAGAAAATCAAAAAAAAAAAAACCAAACCCAAACCACACAATTGATAAAATACAACCAACTAAATAATCTTTTTTTTCATTAGTTAAAGTTATTTGACAGTGACTCCTTTAGTTTCTGACAGTTAACGGAAGAGGTAACAAAATTACCTGCAAAATCAATAAATAATAAATATGCCATAGGAAAGCACTAACATAATCTAAAATGACACAAAGTATAATCTGTGACAGATAGATTTGTTTTGTTTCATTAGAAGAAAAATTATTTCATCAAAGTATGAAGAAAATTATAATTTGAAAAATACACTTCATGTATTCTGGAGATAGTACATGTGGGTTTTTTTCTTTTTGTGTTGTCATAATTTCTCTTTGTTGGGACTCTGTAAAAAAGACTAAAAAATCACAGTATTTACATAAATATTCAGAAACCTTGAAAAGAAATACTCCATGATGGTTTTTTGTTCTAGCATGGCATTGTAAAGAACTGAAATGTTTCACACAGAATCCAGTAGGTCTTCATTTTGTCTTATCTGTGCCAAATCTGTATTAATTATTAGCACTTAGCCCTGATGCAAGATTTGATTATCAAGTAAAAATTTCTAACTTAGCTAAAGTGTAATTGAAGTTTGAAATAAGTGGAGCAGGTTGAATAAGATAAGAATTCCCTACATTGGAAGCCTTGCATTTCATAGGATGACTCCCTTTCCAGCCATGTTTGTACAAAAATTTCTTTCATCACTATTAAAAAGTTAATGGATATTTATTGATTTTATTCAGCAAATATTCCACCTGCCAAGATGGTAAAGGATAGTGAAAAAAGTATCTTGGAATGATAATTCAAGTTTCTTTTGTTTTCTATTTAAATTTCAAAAAGATAAAAAAGGGGTAGAGAGAAAGCAAAAATTGTTTATGATACTTTTAATATTGGTCACCCATATGATTCAGTGGTCTACAGTTTCAATTGAAAAAGAACAATCCTTACCTTCAGAATAGAATACTTTCATAAATTCCAGGGGAAAGGAATCATACATACATACATAGATCTTGCAGTTAGTGTTAAAAGGTAAACTAAAGCTAGGTTCCAATGATTCATAGGTTAAAAATATTAAAAATCATGTTGCTTTGTTAATAAAAAACTTAATCTCACCTTAAAGCACAGATAACTACAACAAATACACTAAAATACTTTAGTAATAATTCATAGCTCTTGTGTTACACTATCTCAGAAGATTATCAATCTTTTGCCCAGACAACATTTCACCTACAGCCATAGTTCCAGCAAAATCACAGAGTAAAAGGAAACATGATTAAAGAATTACAGTTTTAATTATTCCTGTACATCTTTATACAGAAGGTATACAAGAAAATTGAATATTAGACATTTTTGTTTGAATTTATGTGCTAGGAAATTATTCATGTTCATTTAACTATGATAAAATATTCTGTATGCTCTGATTACTATATGAAAATATTTCTGCTTCCTGACTTCAGGAAATCCCTGTCTATCCTCACATTCTGAGAATGCAAAGTTACACACCATCTTTTCAGCATGTATTCTAAAATCTTAGAGGACAATCATCATTTTATAAGGAAGCTTCTAATGTTAATATTTACCATCTTTTCACCTAGTTAGAGTTACCCCACAAAGGTTTCCTGGCTTGATGCAGTGTGCACCTGCCTGAATGCTTCTGCCAGCAGGAGTGATAATAAGGATGTGAATATGCAGCCAAGAATAGGGAAAAGGCAGGGCTTTTTTCAGTGAGGGATGTTATTGGCTTACACAAATATTTTAAATTACTGCAAATTTAAAATATGTTACAGTAGAGTCCTCTAAATGCTGCAAAGGTCACACCCTTTTCAAGTCTTCTAAGTACCATGGAAGTGTGTAATTAGGAGAAGGTTTAGCAATACTTTTTTTTAAATTCTCTACAATTAGAAATTTCTGTAACTTTAAACATTCTAGTTCTATTCTCATCTATACATCTGTGAAAGACATTTTTTATAAAAAATATCATAGGCAATACTAATACTTTAAAGTAGTTAGGTACTTCTTAGTCAATATTATAAGAAGTACTTTCAAAGCAGTGACTTTTTATTGCTTAAAAATAGACAGAGAAAAGTGTTATATTTCTTATCTCTCAATATTTCTTATATTTGCACCTAAAATAGAGGTAGTTCATAGGAGTAAGATTAAAAAATGGAATAATAGCATTCTGAATTTCCAGTCAAACTATTTATATATTCAAGTTATATTTATCTTACATAAGAGGTAGAGGTGTCTATAAAAATAAAAGTTATTTAATCACAAAAACAAAACACAATCTCCTAAACTGCAATATTAAGTGAAATTATAAAAGGAAATTTTGTCACTCTCTGAAATCTGTTTTAATAAAACATGTCAAACATTTCACCATTTTAAATAAAAATTTTGCTTTGATCATTTAAAATTTGTACTTTGAATTGTAATATATTTCTATACTGAAACTCTGTGAAAATTTAGTCTTTTCGTTCAACTGCTGCAGCTCAATCCTGAAATTTTGCCTTCTAGTATAATTTGTTCCAGAGAAGTTAGACTTTCAGGAACTTTCTAACCTGAATGAAACAAATTTTAGAAACAATGACCTCGTTCTGATCTAATTTAGCTCAGTGTAACTTTGAAGCCAAAGTTGTTGAAGATGTATGAAACTGGCACAAGCAAGATTGAAATCAGGTCCCTTATCTCTCTGAATTTAAAAGTGAGAGCTCTCTGATGGAATCCCACTTCCTTGGCATTTCTGCTCATGTAAGACACTCACTGTTCTTGCAGTAGCACTCAGGAAATGTGCTTTCTGCTTCTCACACCATGAGCTACCACACTTTTTCTAACTTGTGACAAGCATATTGTTTTCAAATAGACCTAATTCTCCATCAAAAACTAAACTGGATGTCTACCAGATTGGTTTCAAATTTGCAATAAACAAGTAGGCCCTGGAGGCTATTCCAGATATGAGGATATTTTAGCTCCTATCACGAAAAAGGAAGGCCCTTCACAAGTTTGTAAATGACCACAACACAGCCAGTGCAAGGTTACGTATTTATGTTTTAATGTGCTTAGTGACAAAGTGTATTTTCGCCTGGTCCTGCAAGCACACATTTCTGCTCAGACAGCCTGCACTCTGCAGCTTTCAATCAACAACACATGGATGTTTAATGTTTTAAGATTGCTCGAGTCTATCCACATGTTTTGTTAGGTGGTTGGTGAACAGCTGGCTGAATATGAGCTGGCAGCATGCCTGGATGACTAAGAAGGCCAGTCACATCCTGGCTGGTATCAGCAAAAGTGTGGCCAGCAGGACCAGGGCAGTGATCATCCTCTGGTACTCAGCACTGGTGAGGCTGCACTTGAAATACTGGGTTTGGTTTGGGGCCCCTCACTACAAGACAGACATGGAAGTGCTGGAGCGAGTCAGAGAAGGGTAACAAAGCTGGTGAAGGTTCTGGAGCACAAGTCCTATGAGGAGTGGCTGAGAGAGATGGGGGTATTTAGCCTGGAGAAAAGGAGGTTCAGGGGGGACCTTATCACCCTCTACAACTACCTGAGAGGAGTTGTAGCCACGTCGGTGTGGGACTCTTCTCCAAAGTAACAAGCAACAGAAAGGAGAGAAATGGCCTCATGATGTGGCAGGGGAAATTTAGACTGGATATAAGAAAAAAAATTCTTCACTGAAAGGCTTATGAAACACTAGAACAGGAACAGGCTGCCCAGGGGACTAGTTGATTCACTAGTCCCCTGGGCAGTCCTGGAGGTATTTAAAAGGCATGGATGTGACACTGGTTTAGTGGTGACATTGTCATTCTTAAGTTAACAGTAGGACTTTATCCCAAAGATCTCTTCCAACCTAAAGGTTTCTATCTTTCTATGCATATGAGTTTCTTTGACAATAAAAACTAACTAGCTATCGTGTTTTAATAAAATAAGAGTGAAAGCAAACACTAAATTTAAGAACTGACAAAACGCAAACACATTTCACTTTCCCACCACAGATTCCACCCACATTAGATGTCAGCCACCATTTGTGCAAACAGATACCTCTCACAGGGTGCTCTGAAAAGTGCTGGGAGCATGGTTTGCATGTATGCCTGAACTGTTTACCATCATTGGAGAATCTACTATGTCCTACTTTCTATTTTGAATGAATTAGGGCAATATTTAGAGCTATCACACACCTAGATTTCCTTGAATGAATTCTCTTCTTCCATGTAGAGATTGTCTCTTGCTGAATCCCTAGAGCTTGAGAGATTTGTAAAGACTTGTTTTTAAGACCCTCAAGTGTTTGGGGAAGGTGCAGACAGAACCCCAGCTTCGGCGCAGGTCACCTCTCTCGTGCCTTTGCTCAAACTGGGGGTAAGACAACCCCAGGGATCACAAGCTTTCCTGAGTCTCTTCATATTGGTCCTTTGGCAGACTGCAGGTGTGACAGTATTGCCATAAGGAACACATGGGCAGTGGTACTGTTTGATTTTCCAAATTTACCTGTAAAGCCTGTGGACACACAGAATTAGCCACTCAGCTTCACATCTGCTTCATGCTGGCTAGCAGATTATGGGGGCCCTTTCAAACCTCCCCTTAAGGCCTCCTCCTTAGAATTGCACTGAGAAACATCTAACTGAACATGAAGGTAAAAAGTACTCTAACTGTCCCTCGCAATAGAAGACAGTTAAATTGGACAATCAATGTAGAAAGGCTGGCCTGACTTGCACACCACAAAATACAGCTTTATTTGGACCTCTGTAGGTGACATAGTTGACTCTGCTACAATACCATCACAAATGTTCTCTTTTTATAACCCACATTTCTCAGAGCCTTCAAACTGCACCATGTAAACTGAGATGTTTTTGGGAAAGAATTGGTGATTTGAACAGTCTAGAACATTTATAATGTCATTATAATCCCTGGGTTTAGTGATGAAGGAGCTATTTTACAGCCATTTAAAATTCACAATTTCATAAAAACATTGGCATTTCATTAATTGTTTTTCTCTAACATTTTAAGCAATTTTGATCTTTCATTATTAGGGAAAATAGCAATCTACCTAGTATTTTGGTCCAAAACATATAGGCAACTTCTTTTTTTCCTCCAAAGTGTATTTCCTAAGACAGCCAGGAGGTCCTGTCATGGAGATACAGCTTTGAACTGTCTGCTACACTGATCTCAGGACTGGCAATAAGTGTTGTAAATTGAGACATCTTTGCAGTTACAGAAGTCTGGTATTCACAGCAAGAGTGAAGAAGGGTTTCTTACATAATGTCGAGAAAATATTATTAGTTTCAGAAAAATCTGAACACAATAAGAAAGAATTGTTCATCCTATTCACAGATAAAGGCAGAGGCCATCTATTAAACTGGTGCTCGGTTATGTCACTAAAGAGAGTTTCAATGTCTACGAAGACCTGCACAAAATTCACTCTGAAAAATATGTCTAATTCTGGTACAACCTAAGTTTCAGGTAAACACATTTGTAATTTCAGCTATGTCCATTTAGCACTGTTCTCATGCGTTGTTTCCTGAGCTTCTAAAGAATGAACTCACCTGTCAGTGTCAGGTCCTGACCATGGTCTTAGCATATCTCATCCCACCAAACACCATCCCAGCCCTTCATGTCAATGCTGCCAGGTCCACATTTCTTGCACAGGAGTCCCTGTCCCTCTTTGCAAAAAATGCCACTCCAGTGGTTAAAGAGCAGGGGAGAAGTAGGAGGGTCTGAGGATATTATTTGATTATGTGACATGGGCTGCTGAGCCTGGCACAGCTGGCTCTGGTTCCAGGTACAGGAGTTACTGCTGGAATGACTTCCTGTGCTATGCATGGTCACTTCCCCCAGCCCAGGATCCCCAGCACAGGCTGGGAGCAGACACAGTCAAAGCAGTCACATCCTTCCCCAGTTCAAGCAGTTGCTCTTCTCCTTTATGAAAAACCAAGGTTTTCTCCACATCGGTTTCAGCTGCAGGCCGCCACTAGGCCACTTTGACACAGTTAAACTCTGTATGTCATTACAAAGTGATTACACTAATTCAATCAAGATGAACAAAGCATAGTACAGAATGTTTTTTCCCTGCAAAATCTTTGCAAGCTTTTTAAATTAATTTGTATAACAAATATTTAGCTTCATTCACTCCTTCAGAAATCAGGACAGACATTACAATGTCATTATTATTAACTATTGTCATCAGTAAGAATGTTGTCTTTGACACCTAAAATGCAAAATCATTTAAGTGAAAGCTCTAAGTTTTGTAAGATGACAAAGAACCTAGAATTTATTACAGAGAACCTAGAATTGTTAGAATTGTAGAGGATGTTCTAAACTCTCATCTGAAATGAGCAGAAGGCCCAATATGTAGACCAGACCCACTTCTTGTCAAAGTCCAGTGGATCCCTGAGACCCAGCTGTGAAGGGAAAGGTTCCTATCCCGGCAAGGCCTTCAGCAGTTATGGATTTTTCAGGTGGGCAGAAAAGTGGCAAGAAGAAATCCAAGAGCAATCAAAGAGAGACATCAGTGCTTTAGGATGACAGGTTAAGGAACCAGGAGTATAAGTGGGCTTCTCCTCTATTCTCCCAGTTGCAGGAAATGAGGAGGGAAGAGAGGGAGATCCAGCAGACCAATATTTGACTCTGAGCCTGGTGTAACCAGCAGAATTCTGTGAGTTTTTGATCATGTTTACAGTTTATATGACACCACGCCTGCTGATGACAAATGAGGGTCACCTATCTCAAAAGGAAAAGGATTTTTCTCAGGCATTAGCAGGGTTCATCGACAGAGCTTTAAACTAGGTCTGAAGGGGAAAGGCATGAAACCAGACTTGTTACAGATAAACTAGGCAGCACCCTTCCAGTGTCTGAGAGACATTGTGCTAGTGGGCTCCTTCATTCTGCTGTCTCCATGGAGGTAGGGGATAGAGAGCCGTGCAGCAGCAGACACAAGGGTTATTGATGTGTTAGAAGCCATGGAAGTGCTAAATTAGTGGAAATCAATAATCTTGAAGATCTTTTCCAACCTAAATGATTCTGTGCTTTTATAATCCTAAATGTATATGCTTTTTTATGTGTACAAAAATATATTGTCTATATTATCTTGTATAATACATTTCCTGCGCTGAATGGCATTAAATAAACATTTTGTTACTACTTCCCCTGTATTGATTGGTCCTATCTTTCTCAAGGTTGCTTCGAAGAGCAAAATCATGAACACCATAAAGTTGGTATAAGTTTTTTCTACTCATCAGGAAGACTAAGGGGGTCAAGGTTTCAGCACAGTTGTTTCACATAAGTACATGCAACTCTCTACTTTGACGTGGTGAAATTTCCTTCCATTCTACACAATCTTGCTCCTTACTTATCAGACCATGGTTGTGGATATTGACATATGAAAATTCAGAGTTATTTCACTTACTCAAGTTAATTACTTGCTTCAGAACCAACTTGATAACAATATTAATAATAATAAAATAAATAGTAGTAAATTTTCTATTCACAATTCACAACAGCAGATAACTGTTTAGGGGAAGTAACAAAGGTTCACTGGTATAAGAATAATAACTCAAAAAAAGCTTATAACAACATAAATGAGGGTAAGTGAACTCATAATATTCATTTGATTGAGTTTAAATTCATGGTCTCCAATACTTTCATATTTAATTAGAAATTATCCTTTTATAGGCTGGGAAGTAATTTCAATCAATCTTAGTTTTCTTTCTGAAAGTCATTCCAAAACTATTTCTAAAAAGCACTAAAATCAAAATTCATCATAGCACCACAAGAAAAAGAAACCTCCATTGGTGTAAACAGCATCAGTCATTTTAAATTTGTCTCAAAACTTCAGTGGGTTAACCTTATATACACAGATCTTTTTGCAGATCAGACATTCTTTAACCTGCAGCAGACAGCGTGAAACTGGCATAAGGGCTGTATCATGTGCTCCAGTTAATTCAACAAAAACGCGGTCATGCGCCCACACTTGATCCAGATCAAATATGCACTCATTGTGATCCAGGAGCACGCAAATCTGGTATTAAAGAACATGAAACCGTGGCCTTATATGACAGCCCAGCTTTAGATATTTTGCAGATTTCATTGATAGGTTTTTCAGTAGGCATGTTTTTTCCTTTAACTAATCCAAATACTTATAGGAGCTGTGATGTTCTTTTCCGCATAAATCATCACATTTATGTAAATGAAACACAAAATCAGAAAAAAACATCCCAATTCCCATCACAACAAAGTTGAGTCATCTGTGAAGGGCTGTAGATATGTGGTTGCAACCATTTTAAATAGCTAAATGTCCAAAGTAATAGAAAGCAAATCAAATCTATATAGTGAACCAATCGAAAAATTAGAAATCTTACCTTTTTCACTAACACTTTCACTTTCAATCTCTACATCATCACAACTTGTATATTCTGGAGTGGATGCCAATTCTTCTTCTGAGCTACTTAATGAAACCTGGCGCATTTTACCTCCTTTTTTCGTTTTATGGGGCTTTGGTGGTGGAGGTCTGACGGATTCAGACTGGTCCGAGCTGAGTGAATCATTCCGTAACATGGTCTCCATCTTTTCACGCTTTGTTTTCCGAACAGCAGAACTGGGATCCAAATGGTGCTGTTTCCTTAAAGAATCAGAGCGCCTCATGTCTGGTCTTTCCAGAGGAATTGGACTCCTCCTAGGTGTAGGAGGGCTATGATTTGTGGTCCTCTGACGATTGGGACTTGGTCCCTGAGCCTCTCGAGTTCTTTCCATAGAGTATGAACGTTGGTTTTCCATGGCGGCCCTGCGCTCAGACACTGATCTTTGTCTTGATGGCCGTTCCATCCTGAGCATGGACATCCGAGAATCTTCCAGCTCTGTATTTGCCAGTGAGACATCGCTATGCCTGCGTTCATGACGCGCGCGGGACACTTCAGCGTGGATACGCATTTGTTCCTCATATGGCTGTGGCTTGACTGGATAACGAGCCAAATTAGGATCACTCCGGTATCGTGCCTGGTATTCCTCTTCCCTCCTTTGCCTCTCATATTCTTCCCTGCTTTGCGCATCTTCTTCTTCTACCGGATACTCCTTGGAACGCCTGCGGCTCCTTCTGTTGGAATCTCTATAATCACCCAGTTCAGGTTCTTCGTACAACTGGGGCCCACGCTGTGACCGCCTATCTGAATAATCTGATGGTGACCTGGGCATCGCACTGTCTGATGTAGCATACTGTGAGTATTCGTCTCTCTCGTCCCTTTGGTCGTATCTTCTGCTCTGTTCTCTTGATATTGAAGGGCTTCTTTTCCTAAATAATCATGGCAAGAAAGCAGAAAGAGAATCCTGTCAATATTTTATGTAGCACAAATATACAGTTAATGCTAGTTAAAAGATAATATGACCAGCTGATTGGAAAAAAATACGTTCATTGCATTTTTTGTAAATATGCTCTCACATTTTCTGTACCAAATTAAAGAAAGGATGTCATGCTATAAATCTGCTTACAGTGTGCAGATTGAATAAAAAACAGCTTCGAAGGAAAAATGCTGATGTGACTTTATAAAATATAGAATGCAAACACTTAGGCTACTTTGTAGTCATGACTGCTTTACAAGTACCAACATTTTATAATCCTTTGTAATCATTTTACAGCAATTTAACTTGAACATATACTTCTCTTTAATGGAGTTTTTTAATCACCATGAAAATTAGGGCTAGAAGGATCATTCAGTTAGTTTACTCTTTTAGCAGCTGTTATTGCTCAAAAACACACATTTCAGTTACCACAAAACTATAATTTGTGCCAAGGGCAGAAAACAAAGATTCAATGGCAGCACTTTTCTAAATCAGATGAACTCAGAAAACAAACCACATTTTTTTGTTGTGAAGGGAAAGAGTTTCGAAGTGCTGCCTCTGTCTATCTGATAGGAGAGAAAACATTATTTTAACAGCCAGGAAGGAAATGCAGTCTCTGCACAACAAGGAAAAACAACAACTGTCAGTGCAGAGTGTGCATGGCCTGTGGGGTGTCTGGCAAACTGACATCCTGTACTGTTTTAGGTACCATACAGAATTATTAAACTGTGCTTGAAAGATTTGGACCCAGTATTGCCTTGTAAATAGTAAAGTACTTTAGCTTTGCAATGGCATGTAAAAATGAGAAAACTAATTAAATCTTGCAAAAATGAAACTCTTTGTGTGAAGCATGACAAGTTCTGTAAGCATCATGCAGATGCCTGCTTGCTTACAGTGAAGCTAAGATGTCCCATCTGTGTTGTTACAGTGGTGTGTCAGTACCAGCAGAAATTATAACCTCTGTACATTTTACAAAATCTCTACAGACTCTGCTAGTGGGGACTGAACATTGAATCATTCTAATGTAACATGAACAGAGTTTCAGAAGGCTAAAACCAGAATGGCCAACAGGAAGGGACAATTAGAACAACAGAACTACCCAAATGCAGACAGTTTGCAAAGATATAGAAGCTTCATTAGGACAACAGCAATTAGATGAAGAAATGCTTTCAGGAAGATAAATATTTTTCACTTAAATGCTTGAGACGATGAAAAATTATGCCACATCCCAAAATAAGTTGTTCCAATAGAAAATTACTCAATTCCTGAAAATTTCTGTCATGGCTATAGCAAAAGTGTGCATAACTTCATCTCCCCAGTTTTGTCCTCATAGAGGAAAAATCTGCATTGATCAGATACAGGCATTAATCCATGTGAATCTCATTGCAAATTCGAGACAAATACATGTACACATGAAATGTACACATACTATACTGCCAATATTCATACTGTCTATACTCAGTCTAAATAACCTTCATGTGTCTTCAGAGCCACATTGTTTACACCAATTTGATCCTCCAAAGCATTAAAACTCTCTAGAACATGTGGTTTGTAGGATCAGCTCCATGATGAACAGTGTAACACACAAAGCCATACAGATTCTAGTTTGACAAATCTCATGTGTGCCTTGGAGCAGCCTGAGTGTACACATGCTTCAGTATTAAACATCCACACACTTGGATCTACAGCAATACAAACAACACAGCAGTAAGAACTGGTTTAACTACAAATAGAAGGTTATATAAACATACACAAAACATGCACATGTGTATAGATACATAAAAATAAATAAATATATCACTCTATGTCACAGCAGCCTCATATGGATACAATCCTCTTCGGATGGCATTACAGCTATAATGTCATGGGGGGAGGCTGAGGGGGATAAAAGACATGGATTTCTGTACAAGTAAAAATATTGTTGTAGACTTGCTGCTGAGGAAAATGTATTTCTATTAAGGAAAGACATCATCAGATGAACTGGCACAAGACTTACTAAAAAGTACGCCTGTTTTTTCTAGCATTGACTATGTTAATGAGACGATAATGTGCTGATTTAGCATTATATTTTTATACCACTTCTACAAACATTCTCTAACCTCATGTGCTACATTTACTACAAACAGTAATTTTCCTCCCTCCATTTAAGATATAAAAATAGGAAACCATCTATGGCTGACAGTAATGTGAAGAGCAGCTGGGTCCTCAATCTACTCTAACCTTTAATGAAGGAAAAAGCTTTGCATGGCTGGCCTGTGTGTGGCAACTATTAGGGCACATGCAAGAAAAAGGACTTACCTGCAAATATAGTGGTTTTCTTCAGAGAAGGCAGCCTAACAGAAAAAAGTAACTAATTGAATTCCTGGCCTATGCTGACTGACACTATCAAGCCCCCTTTCTAATTAATTTCATTCCTGTTGAAGTCAGTTTACCTCACTACTGAAGTTACTGAACTAACCAGAAGTTGTAGTCCTGTCCATCAGAAATAAATTAACTGTACTGTACACCTGATCAGCCAGAAACCTTCTGCCAGGAGAGGGCTCATCCTGCCCCACAGTCACCAGACCCTTAGTACTAAGTCTGTCATTCTCTACTGATCATCACAGCACAAATTGCCTCCCTTTAATATTCAACAAATTTTTAATTCTAAAAATACCTGCTATATACAGAGTTGTAGAATGAATGCTATACATTTTAAATCAGAGTTATGAAATCACAGTAGGAGGCAACTAGTACTGATGAAAACTTATGGCCTGTCCCTAATATTAAAAATCTGCTGCTATTTTTAGATCACTAGCTAATTCTCACTCACCTTCATCTGTCTAAGCCATTTCTCACCATTAACTACCTTAAGGATACCTTAATAAAACCCTTTCATCAAGTACCCCCAGCTGGATACACTATGGAAAATGACTACTCCTGTCTTCCCAGGACTTCCCTGGAACCTTAAAAGCTAAGTGAACTTTAAGGGTGTGATATGCACCCTCCAGCTGCCAGCTGAACTAAGCACAATATATCTCTTGTCAGAAGGATTACCACCTTTTCTGAAAAGGTTATCACACCTTTTCTGAAAAATCCTCCAGGCCATTGTGATTGCTACTTGTTTGAAACAACCACAAAAAAAAAAAAATCTCTATTATGGTTTAAAAGCTGCAAAAATCTCTTTGTCAGGCACATTCTATAAATGGGTTTTTTTTCAGATACAGAATATGAAACTTATTTTTTCCTACTTATTACTGTGTATTTATTTTTATTGTAATTTATCAATACATGACATTTGGTCTTTTAATACACAACCCATAACCCTACACTGATGGAAACCTTATTTGCAGTGCACTACAGATATCACTAATATTATGGAAAAGCAAATAGCTTGACTGTAATCTGTACTCCTGCTCATAAAGTTAAATTATTCAACTCCCTTACATCACAATAGAACTCAAGTGCTTAAAATATAACATAGAAGAATATAAGACAGCTATTCAACTTTGATGGCTGTGATTTCCATAATGGAACTAAATATCTTGAAACTCTTTGACATTTGCTTGGATTCTGCCTTAAAGAGAAAAACTCTTCTTCTTTGATTTAGTTTTTTAGAAAATTGACCCAAATGTATTGTAGAAAAGGATATTTTAAAAATTAAGTCTCCATCACATTTCAGAAGTCAGAGACATTAAAAAACATTGTAATGTGTAAAGTATTTATATCACTGTCAAAACTAGATATCAGACCCTCCTGCTAATAATCTTTTCCTCAGACTAACAAAATACACATTTGAACTGGAGAAAAACCGTCATGAAGATATCATTCTGAAGTTGTATTTGACCACCTGAAGCAACCTGCATTTACTTGAAGAGTATTATTTATCAGAAGCTTTGGGTGAATTAAAAAATTATAATTTGGGTCATTAAATAATGCTCTGAGTGGGCCTGAGCCATCAGCTACTTGGAAATGAATACTGGCCATCTACTTGTAAGACCTAATTATAATTTACTAGACAATACTTTCAAATTTTGTTCTCTCTTTCCTATAAATTATCAAGTAATAAAGTTGAATGGAAAATTAAAACTGAAAATATCTCTCCTGCATATATTGTAATTTTGCTTAACTCAAAATGTGATCCTTTCAGTACACGAAAAAATAACTCAGAGAAGGTAAAAAATTGACATTTGCCACCAGAATTTTTCACAAAAGCCATTCAAGATACAGAGCTCCTTGTTAGAGACCTCATCAAATACCCTGAACACAGCTTCATTTCACCTTTACTGTACAGTTTCTGTCATGGAAAGTGCATTTGTTGGGCCCTGAGTGATCATTTAAGAATAGTTCTACTATTTGAAATTTTTTATTTCTATGTGTTGAATTCAACAGTCAGGACACTTGTTTTAAAACAGCAGTGGCAGGGAGCAGATAAAGCACTTGTCACACAGTTCCCAGGCTGCCAGGAGCTGAGCTGGGCACTCTCTGGACCTTGCACCCAAAGCCCCATGAGTGCAATGAACCCAGAAAACTTGCTGTGCAGCTTTAGAGTCTGCCAGCCTTTCACAGGGAGGGTTCTACTCTCTCATTTAGGAAACCATCTCCACAGACTTCCTGTGCTAGACTGAAAAATCTCCAAATTTTTTGGCAGCAGTTTTAAGAGGCTGTCTGGTAATGATTTAACTCTTCATTCTCCTCATAACTTCTGCCTCTGCTGAGTCATACTGTGCAGGAGAATTAATTTTGCACATTCTTCAAAGCAGCTATGGCTCCCTTATTGAAAAAAGAGGTATTTTTTTGATTTCAAAGCAGTTCCAGTTTTCACCAAGATCTCTCTTTACAGTTACTCTATGCTGTCTAGTTTTATACTAGATTAAACTTATGATTTATCAGTTCCCCTTTCTTAGTTTCTCACCCCTCAAAAAATGAAGAATGTAGGCAACCAGTGCACAATTCACAAGTTCATTAATTTAAACAGCTTACTTTGATAAATAGAAAAGGTGTTTATTGCATTTGACCAATATGGTTTCAAAAAATTGTTCTGAAGTACATCTAACACTCTCACATCTAAGGAATCCACTAGATAAAGCTCATGTGAGACAATATTTCATTCCTCATTTCAGCCATGCCTTGGAATTTTACCTTATAGAAACCATACTTAAAAACATTAGAATACATTCCAGCTAAATATCTCCAAAGAATATGAACCAAGCTTACAATGAATATGAATTAAGTTTACAATTCAATAAATTTCCTGAAGCATGAGATTGGTAGAGCGGATGTTGATCTCTATTAGATTTTATCTGAAAATAAGAATTCAGTGACTGCAGGCTTGTATCAACAGAATGAAAGGAAATCTGTAATAACAAAATGTTAATATAATTAAAGTCACTACTGATAACAATTTTGCTTTGAACTTGACATGATTGCACAGACATATGAAACAATACATTTTTATTCTATATAAGCAATTCAGCAAAAATTCAGAATTGCAGCAGAGCTACTTTCAATTTGTATGAGGAAAAGAGTTACAACATGGAAAAAACTGAACAAAAGAGGTGATTTAAGTATCAATTGCTAATTTACAAACTTTTAGGTAATACATTTGTTTCACTTTTTTTTCTTTAAATAAAAAATAACACAGATAGGAAAACTGGACTATTAGAAATTATTTTGTCCTCCTTTATTTTGCCTGAGTATTCAGTAGCCCTTAAATCATATAATATGATTTTAGAGAACTGCAAGCTGAGAAATAAAGCAACTGTACTTTACTGAGTGTTCTTTCAGATATATTGAAGAATGCTTACCTCTTAAAAATAGGTTAAACATGCCAAGATTTTTCATTCTTTCTACTTCTGAACATTTTCAAAATTAATATTTTGCTAATTATTTCCACTTAATAGAGAAACAAGCAATATTGCACCTTTTTTTCAGTAAAAATTTTGTCTCAAAAAAGATAATAATAAAAACTATACTAAAGAGCAAATTGATTAGATTGTTTTCAAGAATAATTGGTAGGAATGGGCATTCTTGTTATCTGCATCAGTACCGACACTACCAAAACCATTTGCAGAAGGGTGGAATCAATTAACATCTGTCTAACAGCAGGATTTAAATTACTTTAAAGCACAGGGTGTTAAAAGAATAGTAGGTCACAAAAAACACTAACATAAGAATGAGTAAATATAATACTGAACTGTTACTGAAAAGTACAAATAATATAAAATAAAAGAACATTTCAAAATTCTATATGCACTATTTTTATTAAAATAAATATAATGTTTCAAGAATTATTTTTATCACAGAAAATAGAATACAATTTAAGAAACTAAATTATAGAGTAGCAAAAGATTTTTTTAAAGATAATATTTGCATATATCTGAAGCACAAGAAAAAGTTTTTCAGTACTTCCATTGATTTTTTTACTAAAAGTTAAAAAAAATCTCCCTAATCATCTCCCCAGAAGAACAAGAAATGCTGAGCATAGACATGGTTTTCACACAACACATTCTGCATCTTTCTTCCCTGCTTTACCTTTTGATCAGCCACTGCACATCTGGGTAGTTGGAAGCCTCGGGTTCATGAGAATACATCAATTTCTGCTCTCGCTAGCGCTTTCATTTAATCCTCTAGGTTCAGTGAAATCACACAAACAGTCTCTTCATTTCGAGACACAATTTTTTAGGCATATATTTTGCAAACCCTTCCCTGCCCCCAAAATGAACTTATAAAATATAAGGCATCTAGGAAAAAAATAAAGTTTAGTATCTGCAACAACAGCAATTCAAGTCAGAGAGCTGACCCAATGGGAAGCTATTGAGAGCATGAGGGGAGTGTTATAGTTTAATGCTGTTACCATGTGCTGTATATAGCTGGAGGTCAAGTAAGAATTTACCCTATAAGGAGGATTATGGTACTTAGCTGATTAGTGCCTTGCTACAGTACTATTGCCTACAAATGTACATGCTGGTCAGGACACTTCATTTAAACTGTTTTTAAAATTAAGCAGGTCCAGTATTTCATATTTTGTGATACTAGTTCCAGCATTTTCTTTATGTTCTAGGTCTCCGATAAAGTTATGTATTATCATACTTTTAGTTTGAAGTTTTAGTTTTAGTAAGAAGTTAAATTTTGGCATAATTTTCAACTCTTAGGCTAAAATAGTTGTGGCATCTATTTCAGTCTGATGTGTTGCCCATACTGTAAAACTGAAAACATTTTTTCTTACACAGTTAAAAAAAAACAGTGAAAATCAATGGACTAATTATTTCCAAAAACAGTTGTCAAAACTCACATTCAAAATATGTTGAAAATGTGAAAATAATAGAAAGCAAATGCGTATCTTCATTTGCCTTAAATAGATTATAAACACATTTTTGTACAGTTTTCCACAGCATTTTCTACCTATGTAAACTAGCTTATGAATACATTATGTTTAATATAAAGCACGAACCAAATCTGACTGCAATATATTTAAGCCATGATAAAGTAGCATGACATGGAAAAACTAAAGACTTAGCAGAAACCTAGATTTTCTTCACCTCAATAAAAGTGAGTTCAGATTCCAAGGAAATCATTCTGCCATCGAAGTTTATTTGCTCAGCCATCACAGAGAATATATTATAATAGACTTAATCTAAACATCATTTCATATAATTTTGAGTCTAATCTTTTTTAAGTGTTTCAGTTTCTTACCACAAGGATTGTTCAGCAGGTGCTTTTACCAGCAGCTGGAAGTATCCTGGTTCTTCAAAGGAAACCTTTAAGTTTGATGACAGGGAGAATTTTCTTTCAAATAAACACTCCATTATTATGTGGGCATTATTTCAGTAATGACCAAACTAAGAAAATATCAGTGACATGAACTGTCACTTGAGAATTGTTTTCCCCAATAACATCTGGAGGCTATTTTGGACTGTTGAACTTTTAAAACTCTAACTTTACTAATGAACTTGAGTCAGTACATATTCTGTTTTTTCTCTCTATCTTCATTGTGTCCACAATTACAATATAAATGTGATGTCATACAATGAACATAAGTCTTAAAATATCTCTGTGATTCATACTTCAGTCTGGAAGAGATGAAATAGATCATACTGAGCTGTTTTGATGCCTCCATAAAAGAGCAAGCATAAAATAACCGCTGTGAAAATGTCCAGTTGCCTCAGTTATGGGAGGTAAAGACCCGTTATTAAATCTTGTGAATTAGATCAGTGGTGGCTCATCAGTGAATGATGGGCTGTCTGCACCAGCTTCTCCAAGACCAAGATGTCAGGGTAAATGTGTTCCTGCTAGGGAACATCAGCTGGACCATTATGGAATGAGACAAGTGCATTAAATAACTCTTGGAAATTACCTTGGTACATAAAACTTTAAATTTCTGGTTCAACTGTAATTCTCAGCATACTGCTGAGACGAGATTAAATGTCTGTAAAGTAGCACCTAAGTCTATCATAGAAGCAGAGCACAAGTTTAGATGAAATTAAGTTGTATTTCTGTAAAACTATAGCACCTGTGTTATGAGTTGGTAGGACATGATTTTACAATGCTTTTTAAGCAAAAGAACTTTCTCCACAGTAGTTTAAGCAGTGGGCTCACAGTCCACAGCTGTTATGCACCAAAATGTTCAGGATCAAATGGTTATGGCTGCCTAGACAGAGCTCCTTCAGTTCAGAGCCCCTCAGGCAGGAGGTAAGGATGGTAATCATGTCTGCGCTGCTGGGTTTTCAGAGACACTATCTGAAAAATTTCCCACCACACTACCATGTAGTAACAACCTCACAGTGGATAATAACAGCCTGGTTTTTGAAACATCAACAGGTCAAAGAGCCATCCTTAGATACTCAGTTCAGATCTCTGATGTAGGTATTTCTACCAGCATTACTTTGTTTTTCTGCAGTGCTGAGACCAGCTCAGGATATTCCTCCCCTTTTATTCTCTTATCATCTGTTAGAGATGTCTGCACGAGAGCAAGCCTTCCCTAAAGAGGCTCAATACGAAGCTTTCTTAAAAGAAAATATATTCATGGATGTTTGCAAAAATCTATATGGAAAATCACTAAGTACTCTAGAAAGTGTGTGGAAGTGAACACTTGGAAGTGAAAAGGGTAACCTGGCATTCTTAGCAACTTCTATACAAAAAGGTAGCACTCGGTTAACATGACAACAGTACAGACCACATCGAGGAAAATAGCAACCACTTCTAGCACGAAGCAAAACAATACTGAGTAGTCTTTATAGAACTACTAGCAACAACATAGCACTGAATGAAATTCACTGAAATGTTGACTATGTTTCTTCCAAGAAAATTGTGTGGAAATCTAAGGCAATTTAAAATTAAACAACTAAAATAAACTTCATCTTGTAACATAAACAAGTCCACAGATGTATTCTACATTCTACTGCAATCAAGGTAGACTTAGTTACTCTAGTTTTACTTCTAAAATAAGATGACAGCTTTTTATATTCCACAGGAGAAATGATTGCACATTTTGTAACTTCATGTGTATATAAACAGCCCAACTCATTCATGTTTTACAGTTCCTGTCACCAACATTATCTGCTTTACCCAATAAACTTGTTTCCAGCAGGATCCTACAAAGTCAAATGATGAAATTCCAACTAAGTTCAGGCTGTGCTATTAGCAGATTTTTGACATAACATTGGCCACTTTTTCCATCAATTACAGAATTACTGTTATTATCAGATTTTGGGGACCAGGAGTATGTTTTAAGCTAAACTTACTTTCATTGTTGACCCGAGCACAAAAGGTTAAATGTTTGCTCACTGAAGCACTTTTCAAGAATGAGATCAACTGGATAACAGGCTGGGGAGCCAGGCTATAAAAATTATTCAAGATGCTTAAGTTGACAGAGCAGAAAATCACAATCAAGTTTCAGTAATTCAGTTACTGTAATTTAAATGGTAAAAATGGATAGTTGGCAGATCTGACTTTTACAATTAGCACAGAATATTTCATGGTATATAATAATTTTGAAATGCATATTGAGGTGAACTAACACAAAATAGTTACAATATTATTAGATTCATATATAAAAAAGAGAGAAGAGAAACCATGATCAAGTAGTTTGATTTCCTTCTTCCTGGATACTTTTACAGAAATGAGATTAATGCTGGATATGAATGAAACTTTGCTGAGAAGGAATAAAAAATCAAATTAAAATCCTTATATTTGGCCTTACAATGGCACCAAGCTCATTTACTGTCATCATTAGAGAGATATATCCCAAAACAATGGATTCGATTATTTTGGATGATTATATGGATGATACGCTATTAAAAGCACAACCTGAAGAACTATTACACTTCCACTAGCTGGCCATTTCCCTACTTCAAGTCTTGTAGCAAGGTGAGAAAAACCAACACTACTCTGTTGGAATTGAGTTTGATTCATAAATACATAGAAATTTGGAGTAGAGGGTGGAGGGAGAGGCAGAGAAGAAAAGGAAGTGAATAATTATAGCCATGTTAGAATGTTCTTGCAGTATATAAAAAACACTTAAAATACAGGGAAATTCTTAAGAGAATTATCATCATCAATACCTCATAGAAAAGAAGAGGTTTTCTAAGGTCAGGTTTTTGGGAAAAGTGGACTGAAATATATCACTGGGGTAGTGGCTGTGGACATCACTTCTTTGGCCCCTTTTTGCTTTTTTTGACTAGTTTCAATATCTTCAATAACACATTAGAAACTGTCTGTGAGTGAAGATCTCAGGTGCAGTTGCTGATCAATAGAGTGAAGGGTAAAAGCTGACATTATTGATACAGAAGCATTTTCTATTCAATGTTAGAAAAATACAATATTAAAACACAATTTTTTTTCAAAAATAGAGAAATATTATGACATATTTTCTCTTCCTAATTCCTTTAAGCTAAGAGGAAGAACTTTATTTATGTTTTATAATGTAAGAGTGCCCTGCCTTGCTGATTGTTTATTCTGCACTTGCTCTTGTGCCTTGTGATGTCTGTTCCACTAGACCATTAATTACATACAACAAAGTTACACTGCACCAGCATTAGTTGGGAGAGGATAGTTCCTCCCAGTGCAACATACCCAGAGACCTCCAGAGACAAGTGCCAAGGCAGATTCACCTACTCTGCTTCAACATTAAGGTAATGTCAAGTGGAAATTTTTTACACTGAAATATGAAAAAAAAGTCAAACTTCTAAAGTCATTAGGAATAACACACATTTCTGCAAGAGAGAAACTTAACATGAAAAACTCTTTCATAGCCAAGAGATTCAACATTTTACCAGACACTATGAACAATGTTTGTCAAGAATCATTAAAGATTGAGATCCACAGGCTAGTACAGCAAAATACCTGAGGACTTTGCAAGACTGGCAAAAGTTGGCAATTATGTAATTCATCCTAATTCAACTTAATGCAAAATTCTGTTTTCTCTCTTTCTCAACATTTTCAGGTCAGGTCAACCTAACATTAGAAGGGCCATGTTGTCTCACTGACTGAAAATGGTAACGTTTTGTTCAAAAACTCTGGATTTAAAAAAGAGCCTTTAACTTGTTCAAGAACCTGGAAGATTTTGTTTTGGATTATCAAAGATAATGGATCTATTTATCACAAAAAATAAAATCATGAAAGATTTTAATAAAGACAATTGGATGATTGGCATTTTATACAAATTATGTATAAACAGAGGGACTACCACAGGGGCCTGTAAATCCTGCAAGAACCTGGACTGGGAACTGCTATTATCTTAAAAATACAGGGAAGCTACAAACAAACATAGGCATAAGCGTTTCAGTGAAGTGGAATAAAATGCTTGCATTAATTATTTTATATGGAAGGTTTATGTCTTGCAATCAGTATTGATCACCAGTTGGTACAATTGGCAAAGGATCTCATTAAGGTAAATTCTTAATCTAAGGAAGTTGTACTCAAAAAGATAATGAAATTGTCATTAATAGTGATTTGGAAAAAAAAAAAACAAGAACTGTAAATTGAGATTACAGCTGTTCAAGTACTGCCTACAGAAATCAAAAAAAAAAAAAACCAGTGCCTTGAAAGACAGGCACAAAATAAAATGCAAACCAGGATATTTCTAATTTCATCTAATTTGATAAGTTTCTGTCATTTCATCCTCTGTAATAACAATGCCAGTTAGAAACAAGAAGGGGTGTTGTACATTCTACAGGAGCTATAATTTGCTCGGTCTAAGTACAGGCTAAGTACCTGTGCAGGAACAAATCATGATACTCTTTTTTATTTAGTTACGTAAAGACATGCTCAGAAATATCCCTGCTTTCAAATGTTCCTTATCATTCCCACTCCCAAGTTTTCAAATATAATTTTGTTAGGCTTTATATGATTAGGAATGATTTGTCCCTTATTCTTCCTGCTTGGAATGGATATTGCCCCAAAGAATCTTCTGGTCTGGAATGGGACAGCGTTTCTTCCCAATGGCACCTTCTTGTCTATCAATTCAAAGGAAAGTAGGGAGTTAACTGAGAAACTTATGTCCTAATCAGCCTTAAACTAGCAACAAGATGATAATAATTTACTCCTCACCTTAAAAGGAAAAGGGCAAACAAAGCACACACACACAAAAAAACAACCCTTTTTTCTCTTAAAAAATATGGGAGTGGCCAAGATTAAGAATTCAAGATCCCAAAGGGCCTTATGATACATACTCACAAACTCTAATTTTCAGTAAATCTCCATGTTAGAGTTTAACAAGAAGGAGTACAAGTCTCCATATTTCATTGTTTATGGCAAGCTTGCAGGTGCCTGAAAATGTCTCTCTGGCAATTATCTCATAAAAAATAGGAACAACTGCATGAGTAAAATTAGGATAAGCATATAAGCACTAGGAATCCCAACAGAAATGCTCACATGAACAGCCTTCAGAAGTGAACAACAACAGGTAAATTTGATGAGGACATGTGAAAAAGCAGTGGTATAGCCTGATTCCATGACCAAGCTCAAGCACCAGCTTAAGAGGGGGGTTTTTAATATATATTACATCCAAAGATCAAGCCACAATTAATCCCCTGGACTTCTTTCTTAAGCTCGTTGACTATTAAAGGGAGCTTCAAGACAGACTTGATTTCCTTTCCTGATCCCCTCTGCTGTCAAGCTACCTGCTGTCTAACAATAATTATGCTAATTTCATATAGCACACCAAGACATAAATACTCCAAATATTCTAACACAGAAGTTCATTTGTTTTGGTGCCCAAGACCCAAATATAGGTTTCTTCCAGCAACACAACCTGAACACACATTCTATTGCAAAACTTGTTTTCTGCTCATGCATTTTTTAAACTTTCCAATTCTTTTTATGTCCAGTAGTTCACTGGCATACTGAGGCACATAATGCCAGGTGGCAAAAGAGAAAATTAAAAGAAACCCACTTTATATAGACACACTTTTCATATTTTAGTTAGCCTTCCTGAATCCACATGTATTCTTGTTCTTTGCCATCAAAAGTATCTTGTGACCTTGGTTTAACCACAACATTACCAACACAAGGGATCCAGGACCTCTACGATCTCACATCATTTTTTATGAAGGGGTGAAAAATGAGGTTTCAGATGCAGTGCAGTGAATCAGATCTCTTCCATCAGAGAACCTATTTGCAAATCAGGCCTTCCAACAAAATATATTTTTTTAAGCATCTCTCTTCAGACCATTTTTCTGACAAATCATACTGTCTTTCTGGGTCATCTTTTATGACACCCCTTTCTGAGGTAGGCAACAAAAAACGAGGCATTGGATTGAATGGTATCTCCTCATATGAACAGGACTATGCAGGCTTTTTTCAAGCAATGATTCAAGATCATCATGGGGGATAAAACTGAAACACATTAATATAAGAAGTGGATAATAAGCAAATAGAAAGATTAAAATCAGCAATTTAAATTAGAAAACTCCCAGAATTCTTGGTTTGAGGTGACCTCTCTGATTATCTTACAGTAACTAGTACACCAAGGAATAATTGTACAATTACTCTCCAATTTCTAACAATTACTTTTACAGCTAAAATTATTTAACATGCTATCTTCACTATTCCTATTCAATATTGTGCAGAGTGGTGCCTAGCCATGAACACAATTTAGGTGAAATCACAACACTTAAGCAAAGCCTCCAATGCTGCAACTGTATGAGGAAGTTTCAATGCTCATTGCCCATACTCTCTTGTAAAGAAACCAAGATGCATAGAACATCAACACACATACTCTGATTGGAAGTAACACTTCATTCTTCTGAATTTATTACTTTAGTAATGGATCAAAAAGAAGTAAGTCCATGGCAATTATAAAACCTTTATTTGGAATTTAGATGGAAAATGTAAACTATAAGGATATATGACTCAATCTTCACAAGCTACTCTGCTGTCAGAATGAGACCACAGATTACTCCTCAATGCCTTCAGCACAAGAAGAAATGGAGAGAAAGAACAAAGAGGGAAGAATACATCTGCACAACTTCAAACAGGAGGCTGTAGAAAAAGAAATAGGAAGAGAAGCCAAAGAGCATGTGCACCATAGTCTGCACCTACTGTAAATGGCATTCTCTTCATTACTTTTGGAGGCCTATTTGGTGGTTCTGATATCAACAAATTTACTACAGCAAGCAGTCTGAGATTCTCAAAAATGCCTAACATCTCAGTCCATATTTCTTTACTTCTCCCAAAACCATTACTTTAAGACAGATAATCTTCACCAGAAAAGCTATTTTCCTCTTATTACTTTTATCTCAGTAGAATTGCTGTAGGGGATTTAAAACCTCTTTATAGCTGGTCCATAACACTCAGCACTCTGAACATCAGAAATCTAAGTGAAAAACTGTTTAAATACATGTTCCTTAAAATAATAAGTCCTTACTATTGACCATTTTTTTCTCTCAAAGAAACTTTAATATAGAAAAAAATTAATAACTCTAAACATTCTTTGTGTGAACATTCAGTATAAAAAATTTGTCACTATTTATCTTAATAGTGACTGGTTGAAACAAAAATTTTTCTTCTATCCGGACTACTGTTTTAACAAACATTTTTTAAGACTTTATTGTACTAAAGAGTAAAAACTACTCTAGGATCACTAACAATTTTCTGTAACTGCAGAACATGCACTGTCTCATCTTTGAAGAATTAGTCACCTATTCCTTGAAAGCTGATGTTCCTGTCACACATATTGTAGTGGTGGTTAATAACACAAAATTTATTCAGGGATAACTATCAGCAGCCAGTAAGTTTCAAAGCCTATTTAAAATGTAAGTTAAGAAATCAAGTCCACTTAGTCAGTCATATCCAGAGAATTCAAGATATTTCAACAATATTTAAAACAGGATTTTTAAAAAAGGAGGACTGACAACAGGAAATAATTATTCCATATATCATTGGATGGTTTATTGTACTTGATTTTACTAAAAATATTCATTTTCTCCTTCTTTTTGTTGCGATAAAAATAAGACAAAAAATAAAAGTATTGGTTGAAATTCAAAATTATGCATTTTAACAAAGCTTAATCTGACATTTGTCATGTGTGATCATCTCCTGCTGATATCACTATTAACAAAAACGTGGCATCCTCTAAAGAGTCCAAACCCTCTAAATCTGGAAAAATAATCCATCAAAAAAAAATCTCATACTAGGTTAGATTTTCTGATGAAAAGCACAATATCAGGGAAAAAAAATCTATATGGATAACCTCAGCCTTTATTGTAAGTGGCTAAAAGTAAGTATTGGTGGGAAGCCTGATTTTAGAAAGACAGAGATGTCCAAGTAGACATCACTCTAATTGCAATTCCAGGCACAACGAACAGATAATGTCAATTTTTAAAAGATGTCCAGAGCTCTGTCAGGATGATGAAAGCTGGCTTAGGCAATAGGCAATCATGCTATAAGTTTAATAAAGTTTCAAATCTTTTAACCAGCAGAGTGTTGACAATTTCATCAGACAGTTTGGTTTCACTGTAAACCAGTTTTCAGGGCTTAAACAGCTAACATCAAAACATTGAATAAATGCATGTTTATGAACTCTCTGGACCACTTTATATAGATTAAGATTTATGGTTTTATATAAATCATAATACTGCTATTTTACCACACTCTGATCAGATAAAACAGAGTAAAAGAGATATTTCTGTTATGTTTTCATAGTGAACACAAAACCAAATGCAGCAAGTAAATGTCTTTATAATTCAAATCTTTTTTCCTAAATCCCAGATTACATTACTTCTGAAATAGAAAACAATTTACCAGTGCTTCTAAAACATTTTGAAACAAAGGACAGTAAAATTAAACATGTTATGCTGTTATAGTTAAAACTGCAGCTGTTTTTCTTCTCAGGATCTAAGGGGGGACATTATACAAGATATAAAATGACTGCTGGATCAAAAATGTGAGAGGGAGAGATGCTTCCTTATCTACTTTGGAGTATTGCACCTACATTTGTCACTTTTCCAAAGACATTTGTATGGAAATTTCTCAATTATCAAGGTTCAACATGCCCCTGAAGTATGCTCCTCAGAGTAAGAAAGCCTTGGAGATTTTTACATGTATTTTCTCTCTTGAAAATCATACTTCAGTGAATACATTAACTTGAGGTTTCTACACATCACATCTTTTTAAATCCATAGCATCCCTTGCTTCCAAAACAATGAGGTTGGACCATTTTTATTATCAGCTTAGAATAGAAAATATACCAAAATACTAGTAAATTATATTTTTCTAGCACTCAGAACCAAAATTATTTTTTACGATAAATGCATTAATACATTATTAAAATTTCCATCCCTCTGGCATTAAGTATTTAACTAGTTTAACCTATCTTTCCCCAGTATTAATTATACAATGAGATAATTATATAAAGCAACTGGCTTAGTGTCAAGGTGATTTTCTGTTCTGCTAATGCATGTATTTTTTGAACCTTTAAAGGGTTAGGATTTTTTCCAGATAGAGACAGTTTCTAAAAATCACCATAGTATTTAGTCTCTAAATATTCTCTAAAACTCCATACTTTTCATACTGGAGAGTACATGCTGGGGCTGCATTGTACTTTCCAGTTGAAAGAACAGCAAAAGGAGAGAACTGCACATTTATTCTGATATTCACTAGAAAAACCTTTAATCCCTGCAAAACAAAAAACATGTTCACTCTGAGAGGCACAATAAAAATGCGAATAAAAAATCCTTTCAGCAAATAATGACTCATGCATTTAGTCTTTGTTCATTCTCTCTTACGGCTCATACGAAATGCTACAAAATATTGGGTCACTGAATATATAAAATGTAACTGCACACTAGTATCACAAAGACATGTTCCTTTACAGACTCCTTTAATAACAGGACATAGCTAACAAATTCAAAATATGCAATGCGGTCTACTGAATAAACCATAAAAGTGATGTGTCTCAGTTTACATTTGTGGCTGTGTTTAAGAAATGTAATTAAATGATCAAGAAACAACAGAAAAATCTAATCAGAGATGGCTTTCTGAGAGAATTCAGTGCCCTGTACAAACAGAAGAACTCTTAGAGAAAGTCAGTGAAAATAAAAATCATCAGAAGAAAATATACAGTAATACATAAGCAGTCTGATTTTTATTTATTTTCCAAAGGGCAGACACCAAAAGAGAAGAAATATCTACAATAATTAAGGTTCTGAGTCACTTATTTAGAAGCATTATATCAAAAAAAAAGTAAGATGACCATAGAATTTAAAACCTCAAAAGGAGACTGAAATCTTTTAAAAACTGCTATCTTTACTCTTCTCTGAATCACCAGATATTATGCAACAGCTCTGGACATTTGAAAGCATACTCAGTTCTTCCACCTGTGTATGCAATAAAAATTTCATTTATCTACTCATCATTTAGTCACTGCAGATAAGGGAGATCCATAAAATTTCACAGGAAGAGGCAGACTTTTTGGTAGTTCATTTTTAAAACTAAAGGCTAAAAGAAGCCAATTCAAAATTTGGTTTTACAGATAGCTTTTGCAGCCATCACTTTTTCAGATAAGCCCTTTAAAGCACACATAGAGACTTAATCAGTTTGCCTGTTTGTAGGATTAACCATGGGAAGAGAGAAAAAAAGAAGAACAAAAGAGAGAATAATTACTTACCTTACAGTAATTGGAGTTCTGCAAGATGAATCGCTTTGGTGCACAGACACCTCAGGCACTCACCATGGAATCTTAAGGCCATCAATATTGGTTGGGGCTGTACCTGACTGATCAAACCCTGCCCCCTATGAGCACTGAGAGGGTGAGGTGTGGTCCTGCAGCTCAGGCCACTGCAGGATCCAGCTGGGAGATCCCTCAGTGGGAGCAGGGAGGAAGCACCATGCCTCCACAAGCACAGGATGCCTCTGGGAACCACAGGTATTGACATCTGCTGTCTTTGGCAAATGACAGGCCATCAGCAACTCATTTTTGCTGACTCACAAACAGTAACCTGATATGCAGAGTCTAGATGCTCCAAGTCCATCTAAAAATGACTCATGCAATTCTGCCAAAATGAGCAGCATACCTATAAGCCTTTATAGAGGAAAACTATCCCACAAATGTCCATATTAACCCCAGAGAGAAGTGTTTTAAGAAAACCTGCAATCCAGTTCAGAAAGTAAAGACTCAAGTTCCAGCATGTTCATGTTCCTTAAAAATAATTCACTAAAATAGTAAAAAACAAACAAATAAACAAAACCAGAAAACCGCCAAGCAAACAAAAAATCCCTGCCCCCAAAATACCAAATCACCCAATGATTCACTGTGTTGTATTCTATACAGAGTGTCTTCCCAAAACAAAAGAATTAAGAAGGGGGAAATGCTGAATTTCCTTCTGTAAGCTTGTTTAAAATTAACTACAAGGAAGCATCACCGAAAGTTTATAACTCAGGGTTTCATAAACCTGTACAATAAAAGTGATGAAAGGGTTAGTCACAAGCAAAATCTTTCTTGTCAAATTCACTACAAAATTAAACTTGAACATAAAACTGATGCTGTCAAAGGTACATTAAATTTCAGTATTGCTAACAAAGAGAGTGATTTTCTGGACCATTTTGCACATTGAGCCTTATGTTGCATTCACCCTATTATCCCTACCAGTTTAAAATAATTTCATTTCTATTTTACTACCAAATGACATCAGAAATATACAGGGATTATATTTTTTCTTTTACTTTGAGGTACCTATATAAGGATATTTTAGTAAATCATGTTTACCTATTAAAAATCAATAAATACTATGGCTAACATTATTAAGACTACATAAAGATCATATCAAGATAAAAGTCATTCAATTCAATAAATATATTTTTGCTGCATTCAACAGCAATAAAATCTGATCTGTCACATAATGAGTGTGTGTATGTATATTTGAAAACTCCTACCTGAAATTCAGAGTATACAGGAAAAAATTAGACTTAGAAAACTGAATAACACACGCATGCAAACTCCTATCATTCTGTATCTTAAAATAAAAATGAAATCTAGTATATTTCACCCTAGAATTAACAGATTTTACTCCATCTGACATGCTACAGTGTGATATTGCTTTTAAAGATGCAAAGAAAATAGCCTGTGGTTCACTCCCTCTATAAAATATGGGACAAGAACCTTAATTCCCAACACACCCCTCAATGGGTGTACAAGGCCCGTAATGCTTCCAGAGCATTGGAGCCCCCTGTGTGTTTACCTGGGGATATTCAGACACTCCGAGTCACACCTGAGAATCTGCTCTCCCCGCTCCCCACTACAGTCAGGGTAGAGGGAGGCAGAAGATTCCAATGGGCAGTTCAGAACAGAAAACTAAGTTTAGTTTAGGTTCTCTGAATGATCCCCTCGAGACCCTTTCCCTTGACTATAAAGAGAGCCAAGGGAGATACCTTCTAGCTAAACTTAACATTTATGAACCTGTTGCATTTTACCACATTTTGTAAGGTCTGAATGAACCAGCACATTTGTCATGGCTAAGAACTGATATCTACATCCCTTTTGGATGCTGTTTTGTGAGGAGAAAAAAAAAAAAAAAAAGGAGATCATTCACTTACATGGGTAGTTTCCAAAACTTCAAAATTAAATTGAAAGTTTTGCCTGATATTGAACTTTACATGTTAAGATGTCCAAACTAGAAATCATCATTATCATTAAGACTCAATTGAAAATCCAGATGGAAAGCAACCTAAAAACATTATCAATGTTGTTTTCAATAGAACTAGTGGCCTTTTTTACATTAAAAAGAATGAAAAATTTCATAAAACAAAAGGAAAAAAAGAAACCCCAGACTAAGGGACCAGGTGATTTCACCTTGTTGGAAAGAACCAGTAGTTTAGGCACTTCAGAGCAAGCTTCTTAAGTCTATCTGTCAGTTCCTTAAACTAACTAGAAAGAAATGGCACTTAGAGAATCTAAATTTCATCTCTTTCATGGAAAGAGATGATTTTTTTCCTAGACCTGCTTATTTATCTCCTTCTAAAGGAAGACTAAGATACAGTCTCCTACACTGTAGACTTATAATATCAAAAGAGAGGAATCCAAACTAAAGCCAAAAGCATTAAACTATCCCAACCTAAAAAAATCCTAAACAAATAAAGGCAAACCAATCATGTAAGAAAACAAGAAAAATAGAAATAGAAAAACCATGCTCTAAGCTATAAAATAAGTTTATAAGAAAAGCAAGTTTACTAGGATCAGAACACAAGGGGAAAAATAATCCTGTCCTTTACTTTCAGACTGTGTATGTGGGATATATGTGATGCAGCTTCTGCATCAAGAACTGAGATGAATTGCATATTGATCTAAAACTAAACAAGTGTGACATGTAGTCATACCTGATGTGGATGTTGCTTAGTAGTCTACTTTTAATACTCTACCAATGATTATATAACTTTTCATGACATGAAATTAAAAAATATCAAAATAATTTGTTTAATAGAACCCCTGTATGTCTTGGTTTCTTTTTGCTGGTGTTTTCACTGAGAAATAAAAATTGCATAAGCAGGTTATTTACTGCTAGAACAGGGAGCATTTCATAGCAACACAGAAATGTTTGGGTAAGAGATCTTGAAGTTCTTCTAGTTCCAATCCCCCTGCCATGAGCAGAGACACTTTCCACTAGACCAGGTTGCTCAGAGCCACATCCAGCCTGGCCTGGAACACTTCCAGAGATGGGGCATCCACAACATCTCTGGGCAACCTGTTTCAGGGACTAATCACTTCCTTTTTTGTTTTCCCTTTAGTGCAATCTACCTTATTTAGGTTTAAAACTATTGCCTCTTGTCTTGTCACTGCAGGCCCTAAGAAAGAGTCTTTCTCCATCTTTCATGTAAGTCCATTTATATATCAAAGGCCATGATCAGGTCTCCCTGGAGCCTGCTCTTTTTTATTCTTTGATATTTCTCTGAAATCTTTCAAGCAGATTGAGAGTCTTTGAAAGCAGTAAAATCTCTTGCAGAGCAAGAATTAAAGTTGAGGAAAATACAGTGTATTTTTGCATCACTATTACCCTAGTGTTGCCCCTTTATATGTTGGAAAGCCCAGAATCAACATGTATGCTGCTTTTTGAGACACAAAGAATACCTGCCCTGCACTGGTCTCTATTCCATTGTTCTAGAAGACAGAAGATTTAAAGTATATTTTTGACATTTATATTTTTTGCCTCCGTCTTGCTTCTTTTCTTGCTGCCCAACTCACATGCTGTCTATCACCATTACATATCTGATAAAAGGATGAGGCCATCTGGCATGAATGTTCTTTTCTCTCTCTGAATAAATGGCAGCCAGGATGACAACATTGCCCTCCAAATGTCCAATGTGAACTTTGAGACAAAAAGAGAATTGACTGAGACCTCACCAGGTTTAAAGCAGGATCTGAAAGCAAAGCCTTTTTCATTGATAATGTCTCAGTTGGTTTTGGCTTATTTTCCAAAACAGTATCAAAGAACTTTTGCAAAACAACCTGGAGAGCTTTAAATTTATTTTAATAAGTGGCTTCATGGAATAATTTAAATGTCAGGCAACAACAAAGGACTAATAAACAGTTGTTATAGGATTGATGTACCTTGAGCAAAATTTTTAAAATTTAAAATGTCTTTTTAGTTGATATTAAAAAGAATTCATGATTTCTGAACAGGAAAATATTCTTTTATATATTTTAATCACAATTTGATTAAAATTTACAGGAAAAAGGCCCTGAGTCTAAAGATGTTTTGTAAACTGAGAAAAATTGGAGTATTGATTAGTTAATCAATAGTGTTCCTGAAGGGTTCTGATTTTTGACTTGATATTAAATAAAACTATTTCACATTATTCAGTCAATTTTTCGGTTGCTAACCCTGAATTATGAGTATCTCCAGGCTCTGCCTGCAAATATAAGAACAATGCACTTTTATTTAGTAAAAATTAGTATTCTATATAGGTTACAGAGCTTTAAATAACACAGAAACTGAATTGTAGGGTCATAGACATCTTCCACTAGACCAGGCTGCTCAGAGTCCCATTCAGCCTGGCCACATCCAGGGATGGGGCATCCACAACTTCCAAGGACAACCTATGCTAGTGTCTCAGCACCCTCCCCATAATTTTTCTTTCCCTTTTGTTTTATCTTAATCTACCCTCTTTCAGTTTAAAACCATTGTGTCTCATTATTACTGCACTTTCTGATAAAGAGTCCTTCTCCATCTTTCTTGTAGTCCCCCTTTAAGTACTGGAAAGTGCTATAAATTCTCCTGGAGCCTTCTCTTTTTTTTTTTTTTTTTTTCTTTTTTTGTTAATGCAAACTCTGCAGAGCACTGATTTTTTGTCTTTCTGGCTGTCCTCTGGAACAGGTTTATGGGTTTCTTTTGCTGAGAACCCCAGAGCTGGACACAGTACTCCAGGTGGGGTCTGTGAGAGCAGTAGAAGGGCAGGAACATTTCCCATGACCACACTTCTCTTGAGGCAGGCCAGAACAGGACTGGCTGTCTGGGCTGTGAGCCCACATTGTCTTGACTAGAAAAATACATATTCCTGAGGTGTATCAATGCCTCATTAATCAATCCATATTACTGCAACAATTTACTGATACCAGTTTAGATAAAATTAAGTGAATCTTACTAATTGCATCAAATTTTACAGGAAATTCTAAATTTTTGTTAAATAGAGAAGACATTGCTGCAGTCTGTTGTGTTAGACTGGCCTGCCAAAAAAACCCCAAAGAAATCAACTTTAATAGTCAATGGTTTCAGATAATGTGCAATTTTCCTACCAGTATGTGTTTTTAAATAGTTTGTTGAAGTACTATATTATTATCCCAAATATAATAGCCAATCCAACAGAACAGTTCTAGCCAAAGCTCTTTCTAAATGCTGGTGAGTATAAAAATTTTCTTAAGTAAATGCTAGTGAAATATATATTCATTATTTTTCTGAGAGACATTCAGGCACTATTCAGTATTTTCTGACTTGAGTAGGGAACTTTTGCCGTCAGTCTTGAAAATCCCATTCTCTAACAGGATCTGAGCTTGGATGCCTTCATTAAGATATTTTACTGTGTTTAAGCATTAATGTGAGCTGACAGAGCAACTGACTCATGCTCGCAAGGTTAAAATGCAGGGCGATGTAAAATACACACAGTTAAACAGTGCAGGGGAGAAGAGGTTCTTGTGGGAGTTAATTCCATTTCAATAGAGCTTGTGTTGTTTTGCTATGAGATCTGAGCTCCTACATTTCCTGACAGAGATTCTCAGCTGGTGAGACAAGAAATGTCCCCTAAACAAACAATGTTTAAGTGTACACCTGAAAGTCACACATGGTTATTAAGGTACCATTTTTGTATTGCCACCTATAACTGTTATTTGCTGAGATTATAGCACATAACACTCACAGATCTACCAAAAATCTAATTTTCTGTATCTTCTCCTTAATAAACATCCTCAATCACCTTTTTTTTCTCTTTATTCAAGTTACTTAGTAACAGGAAATACCTTGAAAATTTACTAAGAAAAAAAATGCAAATCACTTGCAAACTTTTTATGTATGATACAACACAAAAACCAATTTTGTATCATCTAATGTAAATCAAGTCAAATCACTTTGATAATGGTTTTTAAATTGTTAAACTTCTACTTACTATTCACCTTTCAATCAGACTGCAGCACCTTCTTCCCCAGTTTCAGCACACTCTCACACTGGGAAATTATGGTACTACTCTAGTTCCAAAAGGACTACATTGAAGCTTGTATTCTTACAAAGGCCTTTGAATCTAAATTTAAATATTTTCTTAGATTTTGAAAAATAAAATGGGAAGTTATGTAAGCAGCTAATCTTACCCCCAGCAGGTATAAGGATTAGAAGTGCAAATATTCAGAAAGCTGTGAAACAGCTTAGATAAACATTCCTTTCCTCATCCTCAATCAAAATATACCCCAATATTATTTGCCTGTAGACCTTCACAGTAAGAAAAGAAATATATTATCTCAACAGTAATTCACATTTTTATGGGAATCTAAAGCCAAAATGAAAATTAAATCTCCATACTAGTTCATTTTTAATGCTAAGATCAAAATACAGAACTGTAATTTTTAACCTTCATCATAAAAAGCTGTGGAAGCTAGAATATTATATATTTAGAGCCCATTAAAAAGAAAAAAAATGGACCTTGTGTCAAAATTAAATAAAACTGCTGGAAACTAAAGGCTTTTATAATAACACTAAAAAGGAATAAGAATATTTTAAGAGCAAATTATTTCTTAAAGACAAATGAAGGCTCAATTTCTAGTAGCACTTGCAGCATGTACAGTGGTTCTTATGTCATTTACTGGGAACAGGTACATGATTCTATTGTAAATTTCAAATATGCTACATGAACATTCTGGTAATACAATTCAACTTTGTTCAGAGACAAAAGGATGTTTCAGTAATGCACAGCCTAATTTAAATACAGTATATCCAGATTAGCTGGGCAAATAATGCAGGCACTCCAAATAAAGAAACACTTGTAGTTACGGTATAATGAAATCTGAAATATTTTGCATTCTGATCATTCTTGGCATTCTCAATTGTGCTTTCACAGTTCACTGCAACCTTAGTCAGCTATTCACCTCAAAATAAAATCAGCTTCAGCTAAAATTTTTGCATTTACATTTTGTTCATTCAAGTTGCTGTAATAATTCACTTTAAAGCAATTTACAGAAGGAAAAAACCCCAACACTAAAAACTTGATTAAAATTCCTCTTTTCATACCATTACAGAACGCCCCACAACTTTTGGTAATGGAATATTATACTGTATGCAATATTATGGTTTGCAACACTCTATATTCTGTTACATGAATATTAGCATGCTTTTGCCCCACATAGCCTATTCAGCCTTTCAGTATTCAAAAATAACGTGTGGAAAGTAAAATGTCTTCATAAAATATCTTAATATCTTTTGTCCTTTATACTGTGACTTGCCAAGTAAAAAAAAATTACTCTGCAACCAAAAAGTAAAAGAATAAAAAGATCTAATTATGCTTTTCTTCTAAAGCTTCTTTTCCTATGTAGGAATAGCCCATTTAAGCCAGAGGCTACAAGAATACCTTACCAAGCAAAATACATGACTAACTAATTAATTTACAGTGTGATCTCATTTAAAAATTTACTTCCCAAAAATAAAACTTCAGCAAGCAAGGATCATTTTTGACACATTTACTTAAGAGGTATAACTATGAGGAACTTGTCATTAGTTAAAGGAAAAAAAAAACCAGACAAGTAACAAGAGAAAGCAAGAGATGCCCATTTTAGCTGTGTAAGCATTATATGTATAGCAATTCTTAACTCAGCCAGAAAAATGAAATTAAAAAAAAAATACAATGGTTCACATGGGATTTTTCTCCTAAATGAAGCTTCAAACAAAAGCTCAAGTTGCCTATGGGAGCTAATTACACAGCCTTCAAAGACAGTTGGTATAGGTGTTTAAGGGCATTGAGGGTAAAAATAGAAGTCTGAACAACTATTAAAGTATCTCTAATCCAAACGTTTTTCAAAGGGAAAAAAAGTCACTGTATAATGTACAGCTGCATAACTAACAAATTATCCCAAAGAACTACTATGGAGTTACAATATATGAGAAAGAGCAATGTAAAACAAATTTGGTTTATAAGGTAATTGCATGAAATAAATAGAAGTCCAGTAATGTATAAGCAGACTAACACATTATCTCTGAATTTTAGTTACAGGTATTCTCTTTACCATGATCAATATCAATACTCAGTATTAATAACAAATAATGGAATAGAAAGCCATGGTGCAGCAGGACCCCAGTGAGAGCACAGAAAGTACAGGGTCCCCCATATCTATGCTTTCATTTTGACTCAACTACTGTTTTTTATTTATTAAGTATCTAAAATTCTATAGGAAGTGGTCCAGCATGCTGCTCAAGGATGCACCACCTAAACTGAAGGAGCTATGACTGAGTACTTGCAGCCCATCTGTCCAAAGGGATGGAAAATTGTGCCTTTAGAGCTAGGAATGTGAGAGATGGGATATGGGACAGATGAGAACAGACCGAAAACTCTTCAGCTGTCAAAGACAATGTGTCATCTAAACTGTATTCTGAGCAGACTAATTGATGACTCACATATTCAAACTTAGGCAAAACACTTTTTGTGTTCCTGCACAAGATAGTCACTTGCATTTTTAAAGCTGTATTTCATCATATTCATTTCATTACAGATGGTATTTTACTAGGATTCACCCTATTTCACCCCTTTTTTCCAACTCAGGTGTTAGCAACTTCTCTTATTTAGCATTATCAGGATATTTAATTCACATAATATTAATCTCAACATACTTTAATAAAAATGTAGCACAAGATCAGATTACACATTGCTATACAATGACCCTACAATAATGTTTAGATAATAAGCTGGTTTATAATGGTAAATGCTAAAAAGCATAAAAGGGCAAAAAAACAGTAAGCAGATTTAACTTCTAGAAAACCATAAATAAGCTATTATTATCTCAAAAGCCTGAGACATTGTGGTCATTTTTCTGAAATATCATCTCAGTGGTCAATAGTGGTCAAAAGCATAGAAATAATGCATTGAAATGTTGAAAAGAAACTGTAGGCTGATGGAAGAAGCTTTCAGTTTATAAAGTCATGTATAAGAAGGAAAAGATAAACAGAAAACACATCATCTCACAAAACTGAAAATACCAGATGAAACTGTCAAATTACAGATTTCAAAACTAGCAAAAAGGAAACAATTTTATTCCACAAAGGATGTAACTCACATGTTGTAGTATTAGTCTGTGGATGCTAAAACACTAAATGGAATAAGAAATTTGTTTAAAAATGTGAGAACAGATCTACCAGACAGCATCGATGTATAACAATGCCTCAAAAAGTCCCCGAATTTTTTGTCAGTGAAGCTGTTCTCTACTTTCACTGCTGTTCATATTCCTCCCTAAACATCTGTTGCTCATCCCTGTCAGAGACAAGACACTGTATGGAAATCTCTGACCCATATGGCCTCATTTACATTATGAAAATGCCAAAGGATGGGAAAAGAAAAAATAAAGGTCGTCCTTTAACAGGCACAAGGAACCAGACTTTTACATTATCATTATACAGCATGGTCCTATGGCATTAGAGTAGGAGCACAGTTATAAGGAGAACTATACAGCCAAAATAGTTTTTCTATTTTCTCCAAATATGTTTGCTTTCCAATGTATCTAATAAATTTTTTGTGACTAAAGTATCAGAAGGTGATTTCTGTGTAGTAGACCATGTTTTACCCTCTATTAAGTGATGGAATCATTGCTTCTTAAAAAATTCATGCAAGTTGAATATTACTTAGATGATCCATGTATTTAGCAGGGAAAAAAAAGAAAAAGAAAAAAATAAGGAATCTCATTTAAAAATCAAACACATAATTTTTAAAATAAGTTTAAATAGTTCTTACAGTGGACCCTCAATCCTAAAAATACCAAAATGAAGATTTACGACATCTACTCTTGGGATCAGAAGAAAAAAATCCTAACCTCTGATTTTACAACCAACCTGAGTTGAATCTTTAAACTTTAGTTTTGCTTTTCTTAGTCATAAAACTTGGTTGTGCAAGTGTTGTTTTATAAATTTATATAGTGTCTGGCAACAACTAAATACAGAAATGTGCAGTCCAGAATGATTCATGTTTACCAGCTGAAATTGACAGTTTCCAGATATGAAAAACAATCATGGTTCTAGGAGTAATCAGAAAGTTACTTCTGGCAATAGAAAGAAGTTTGGTAACATTGTATGATGCATTGTAAGACATCGTTTAGAGTACCTTATATACTTTGAGTCACCTTTAAAAAAAAGTAAGTCACAAAACCTACTGGAATGACTTAGAAAATGAAGAATTTCACTAAAAATTATTTTAAAAATAGCTTGGCTTATCTAGCTATGCAAAATGAAACTCAAGAGGGACTATTATGACTCTAATTAGAGGTACATATTGAGAGAAAGGAATAACTTTAGCGGGATAATGCTCTAGCAAGCATTATCAATACACATCAGTCATGAATAAACTAAGATAAATAAATATAAATAAACTAACAATATAAATAAACTAACAATACACATCAGTCATGAATAAACTAAGACTAAGAACCGAAATGTAACCTAATCATATAAGAATTATTTTTCTGTGACTGTGTTCCAAATAGGGTAATAGAGGCATGAAATCTGCATTGTTTTACAACAGAAAAAGTACTTTTAAGTTAGATGTCATCTGACCAAGATATATGAATATGAGCCTGAATTTTAGGCACATAGAAGTCTGTTTAACATTCACAAGGAAATGCTGAAAAGCAAGGCTTGGATCCTGCTTGTTCCACCATCTTAATTAACTAGTCCTGCACTTCATGGCTTTCAGTGATCTGATTCTTGTTTCAGTGATCTAATTCTTGTTTCCAAGAAGCATAATTTGATTTTAGTTTTGCTAGACTTTAGTTTTCACCAATGTGTGAGAATCTGGCTCTATCTAGCAACAGATTTTTGAGAGGAGGACAAGCATGGTCCAGATGGTATGAAAAAAAACTCAGCTGTCTTATTGTTGCATCTTCTTTACCCTTTCATGGATAGCCTAATGGATGCAATTGGGGTCAAGAAGGAATTTTAGGTATGTCAGATTACCAGGGACTTATTTATTCTTTCTCTAAAGTATTGTCTACTTTTAGTGTTGTCATTTGGTACTCTTATCTATGAGTGCTTTCAAAAATATCTGATACTGGTAAAGCTCTTGGTCATTCCTTCCCTTTCCTTGAAATCTCACACAACATGTCTCATTTTTTTAAGTGGTAAAATAAAAGACAAGACAAAGAAATAGAAAAAAGCAAGCCACAGTACTTTGTAGCATGCAGTATTTTGTAAACCTTCCAGAAGTATCAGTTTGCATCCTAAACAGAAATGAAAGTGATTGGACTCAACTACAGTACCCTATGTTGTATTTGAAGATCTATGATCTCCTTTGAGAACCTTTATACATTTCTGAAGGTAAGACACTAATTAGCAGCACAACCCAGCTGAGAAAGGCCAAAGGGTTCTCATCCAAACAAAGATGTACCACTGAGTCAAATTGTATTTATTAAATGGGTGAATTTGGCTACAAAGAATTGCTTCATAGGCTGCAATATTGAATGGGTCTCAAATAAATGTGGCCATAGCCCTGCTTGGCTGAGCTCTTTTTACAGAAGAATGTAAGTGTTCTTGTAAGTTTCATTACATGATCTCATTAATATTGGAAAACTTTAAATGGAATCACCTTTGCACTTTTCCCCATAGGGTACATACATTCCATTTTAGTTTTTAAAGGTTTTCTCTCTCTCTCTCCCCCCACCCCCTCTCAAAAAGGATTCTTTTTCACATTAGGAGCATGCAAAGGTTGGTGGGTTGTTGCTTTGATGGCTTTTTTCCTGAGTAGACAGGAGCCTAAAGGAAAAGGACAGAAAGAAAAATAGGCTGTTTGACTTGAAAGTGTGCAAATACTAGGGAAGTAGGAAAGTGACCTAAGGGACATTTTGTTTATATGTCCTGTGGCAAGTAGTAAAACACTACAAACCTCAGTCTTGCAAAATATCTGCCAGATACTATTATGGCTATCAGAAGGCAGCTTTAAGTAATAATTGTGCAAAGGAACAGTGCCTTGGAGAAAAAAAATGCCGCTTGCCTTTGCATTTTAATCCACTGAATTTCACTTCAGATAAAGGACTGCTTTTCTCACTAGTAGAAAAGCATAGGTAAGGTATTTGGAAAGCTTCTAAAATTTTTCAAGATGTCAGTGGAGTGCTGAAGAATGAAATCATATTTTGTTCACATACTTGTTTTAAGGTCTATCCAGCCCAAAGAGCAAGCCAAACAAAGATGTCCAAAGAGAGAGAGCAGGAAATATTCAAGAGATAGATATGGTCACTGATGATCTCTACTGATAGAATATAATGAAAACTTTTTTTAAAAATCAGTCAGAAATGAATACACTACTGATGCTATACTGCCTTCTAAAGTCAAGTTACAAGTTATAATTATTGCCTGATAGGCTTCTGCCACTAGTCATGATATACATTAGAATTAATGACACTGCCACACAACCCCTTCATAGGTTAGAAGAGTGCAGAACACTAAGAACTAATGACTAATTTTGAAGACATTATTAATCACATTTTGGAACTGAACATTTGTCTAGGTGTGGATTTAAAGAATAAATGTATCATCTCATAAAAGACTCATTTCTTCATACAATTCATGTCAATGAATGGGGGTCAGATAATTCAAATAATTCACTTTTCTAAATTACTTTCCTTTAATTCCTTTACCTGTTTTACATTCTCTGAATAACTTTCAGTAAAATTATGTCAAATGTTTTAGCATATAAAACAAGAGACAGAGTACAAGCTTGCTATAATTTCCCAGTCATGCATGAGCATCATCATGCACATACTTTGTGTCATGTGACAGGGCATCAATCAGTTGTTCCACTTTCATGTGTGGCTGCTGAGCTTCAGCCTATCTGCAAAGCATCCAGTCACTGAGTAAGTGACAGATTTATTAAGACTATAGACTATAACCTACAGAGCAACAAAACCTTTTCAATAATGGGGAAACATTAGGATAAGCAAATATGCCACATGCTGGACATCTCAGGCTATCAATGCCAAAGTGTATCTAGAATTTTTTAGAATGCTGTCAATAGTGAGAAAAAAAATACTTCATCAACAGAAGACAGATATCATCCTGAGAGGATGATATCCTGTCTCAGGATATCATCCTGAGACAGATATCATCCTGAGAGAACTAAGTCTGAGTAACATGAGATACAACTGATCACAATTACTTTGTAAATGTTATATGATTGACAGTCAAATACTTGTCTTAAATACAATGGGGTTTAAAGTCATCTGCACTCCAAAGCTCAAAACAATTTCAAATCGGGAACCAAATCTAATGATGGAAAAAAATATTAACTGAAAAGTTGAAATTCTGATCTATTACTCTTAACAACATTTTAGCACCTGTCCTTTACTTGAATGGTTAGTGAAAGCAGTTACACAAGCATAACACATAGAAAAGAGGAAAAGATGAGAATAATTGACATAAACCTAGAAGTTATCATGAACCTAGTAATTGAGCCAAAAATATATAAGGAAAATTGTTGCAGTGTGATGTAATAGCCCGTCTCAGTATCGCAGTCCTTTCCCCAGGTGTGCCAATAACCTCTCCCTTCCCCTCCCTTCCTCCCTGCTTAGTGCTGTCCGTCAATCTTGGCATTCCAGCAGGGGCGTTGTGTGGTTGGCAGAGTTCAAAAGAAGCCTCTCAGCCCTGGGTTCATTGGGGTATCCAGGTGTCATTTGTCTCCTGAGACATCCCCCCCTTTACCTGGTTGGTGGGATCCCTACCCCTTCCCTCCCCCTCTCCCCGGGTTAAAAGACACGGCGACCACGCGGTTCTTGGTTCTGTTGGAGCTGTGGCTGCATTCAGAGGCCTGTGTGCCAGGAATGAAGCTCTGGATCAAAACCCTCCAGCAGAACCCGACTCCCTTTCCTTCACCTCGCCTAAAGCCTTTCTGCCAGAGGTCAACCTGAGCTCCTGCATGCCAGGACTAGTCCCAAGTGCCCAAATGCAGCATCCAGCTGGCCAAAGGTGTCTCTGAGGTGAAACCACCACAGCTGCTGCCTCTGGTCAAGCAGCAAGGCCAGACGAGCCCAGGCACGTTCCATCCAGCAATACTGGGATTTAATTCCAACAGAAAATCCCTTGTCAGATGAGATTAGAAAGGCATGAAGTATTTCTGCAAGTACCTTTAGAGCACAGGAATTCTAACAATTATATGAGCCTTGTTATGAAATAGAAATTTTTTCAGCTGGCAGAGAGAAACACCCAGCAAGTATTGCTCTCCTGTAGTTTGGAAGGAAGTCACATGATTTATTGATATTAGGTACTACTAGGTGGCATGATCACAGTATTTCCCATTCCATCACTACCAACATTACTCTAATGTTAGTAATGATTGGCTTATACTTTTTAATGATACAGAGTTTTTAAGTTTGTACACAGTAGCTTCAAATGGGGTACACAATGAGCAAGGTGATGTGTTAACTGTGATTTCCTAGACCCTGAAGCACTGGGGGTGTTGTGCCAATAGTTACTTACACATTGACATTTATGTATCCCCCAAATAGCCATGTACTTGTCAGGATGACACTAACTGAATGACTAAAGGGAGGAATAACTTCAAAAATCATGTTGCAGAAGAGCTAAAAATGCAATTCTTAACAGCAAGAGAAAACAGGCAAGTCATAATATTAGAATGGAAGACTCCAAACTGGGAAGCGGTCACTTCAATTTTCAAGAAAGAGCAGAGGGACTGATACAACCCTTGAATTTATAACTAAGAACTGAGGAAATTTATTGATTACAGAAGTTGGATGATTATATTAAATTTATATTGCAACTGCCTTTGAAAATCAGGTCTGCATCTAATGATTGAACTCCAGGAAACACAGATAGGCATAGTTCAACCCCTGGGAATATGTCACTTAAGAAAGACTCCATCAATAAAATGTATTTTGTTTATCAAAAGAGAAACAAATTTCCTAGGGTTCCCTTGATTTAAGAGAAATAGTAACATGATCTAATGCATGGAAATAGAAACCAAATGATGAGTTGTGCTTCTTTAACAACAACCCCGTTAGAATTGGAATGATTTGGAAAGACTACGATGGATTGTAATGAAAGCTGTTGCTTGAAATATGAATATTTTCTGAACAATATAAAAGCATGAGTCCATTAAGCTTCAGCACTTATGAGATGAACAAGGACAAAGAAATTATGAGTATCATCATAAATACTTTGATGGGGGCTACAGGAAACAGCAATACACACCCCCTTGGAAAAGCTTCTTAAAATGCAAAGAAACATACTACTAAATCTACTACTAAATTTATACATACATATTACATTGTAATAAATACAATTAAAAACATACAGTAGTATATATTTAAATAATAAACAAGATATAAAATTATATTTTCAAGTAAGATAGCGATGCCTTAAAGTTTGTTTTAAAGCAAAATTAATGATAAAATTAATACTATTTGAAATGACTGCTATGGAAAATTTGCTTGAATTAAAATATATGTTCTTGAGTGCTGGCAGCTACAAAACACATAGTAAGGATGTCAAAAGAAGAGCAAAATTTTCCAGTCTTTCACTGGAAAAAAATGGATGTCATACAAAGCAAATGTCTAAGGAGAAAAAATTAAATAACATCATTGTGTATAATATTTTATTATCAAGACAAATTCTTGAATTCAAAATAATTTCTTAAATTCAAAAATTTTCCTTAAAAAGTGAAATCATATTCACCAGTTTGTGCTCAATTAATATTGCTGCTTTTTCATGTTATTGTTGATATTGTTCTTATATATAGACAAAGTAACAAAACAAAGAATATGACGTTCACAAAAAATAAACTTAGTGACCGTTTCTCACAGGAGTATCTTAGGGAAAAAGAATAATAAGATGACCATGCTGCCTGATATATATCCAGGTATGAAGGACCATGTGTCCATAAGCAGACTGCATTACTGCTATGCACATTTACACTCTGCTCCCATACTATGGTTTTATCTCCACCCAGACACTTATTCCCTTATATTTACTACAGACTTATTATCTTCCTTTGTCACAAATCTCTGAGGATATAGGTTTTTGTAGGTTTATATCCTCCACTTGGTCTTTAGTTACTATATAAATTACATTGTAGGGAAATTATTCTTATCAACTTCTGAGCTCTCACAGATAACAAAGACTAGAAGATTTCTTACACCACAACCATAAATTGCATTCCAGTTGAAAAACAATTTTCTGAAAAATATTCAGTTGTGATTTAGAGTATTTTGATGTCAAGTCTCTGAATCCAAGAACAAAACTTCCATCTTATTCTAGTCTGAGATATTACTTTCCTTGCAGCTAATGGATTTTGTTGCACCTAAGAAAACTTTCAGGGAGCAGACACTTATCAACGATTGCAAAGTGAATATTTCACCTTCTTTAAATATGCTGCATCTTTAGTCTCTTCAACTTTAAGGTAGGTTTTCCAGACCTTGAACTCCAATGTAGAGCTTTCTTAAGCTCTTCCCAGGAGGGAAAATCCCTATGGAAGAACTGAATCTAAAACTGGCTACAGATAATGATCTTACTAATATTTTTCACACTTATCTCCCACATGGGTGAATCTGGTCATACTTGATTTATATTCACACCTCTCAGAAAAACAGAATTTTATCTAAATGAATAACTAAGTCATGAACACAAGCTAAAAGTCACCACCAAAAGAAAGGTACTGACTCATCAAGCCATTACCCCATTGTCAAACTCACCCATTTGAAACTCTTATTGTTCCTTTACTAGTATTCTACCCAATTAATTTTCTTTGAATTTTACCCCGATCATGAGTGAACTTTGGAATTGCAACATTCCTATGAGCAGTTCCTGAAATGTTAGTAATTCATTCAATCATACAGATACTCATGTTCTTGCTCCAAACTGTGCCTCACCTCCAGTCCTGCTTGACCATCCTCAGTTCTTTCTCTTTTCTCACATGTAAGATTTAATTACAGAAACCATAATAACTTAGCACAAGACCATAATGATGATAATAAGTCACATACTGCTGTGAAGGTGACAGATTTTTTGCACTTCACTTATGATATCCACCGAGAGGCTTCTTCCTATGCCAAAACCATGGGAAAGAGCCTTGTGACTCTGAGCCCTTGCCTCTTTCACTTCCCTTCATTAAATCCATCACATTGAGTAGCTTGACTGCACTGTTTGGACACCAGCTGGATATCATTTAACCACTTCCACAATATACTGTGCTGGAAGATGGTCTGCTTTATTACTCTCCTCTACAACTTGTAAGTGATTATTTCTGTTAGGGTTTGAGCATCTTAAAGCTACAGTATTGTACAAGACTACATGACAAAAATAATAAAAGTTTTTTATGCTGGACCATTATTATTATTATTGCATTGTTAGTACAATACTTTTATTTAAAATAGAGAGCTTCATGGACATTTTTCACTCAACTTATGTGTACAATTAAATGTTCCCAGAGCAGTTTAGACCAAACATCAAAATCTGGATTCTTTCTAACCTAGAAATTAATCTTCTAACAGCAAAAATAGAGAACAGAGTTTCTTTTAAGTGAAAGGATATATTTGCATGATACAGCTTTGTTGTTGCCAATGCTTACCTTGTCATCTATAACCTATGGACAAATGGTTACTACATTATTGATAATAATAACAGCACATACTCCTTTTCTGCTCCTTAGGAAAATCTCAAGGGCTGCTGAGATATCAAAACCTAAAAATATAGATTCATAGAATTGTTTGGATTGGAAGTGACATTAAACACCATCTAGTTCCAATGCCCCTGCTGTAAGCAGGGACACCTTTCATCAGATCAGGTTTTTCAGAGCTCTATCTAACCTGGCCTTGAAAATTCCAGGCATGGGGCACCTCTCTGGGCAATATATTCCAGTGCCTCACCATCCTCAGATTAAATAATTTTTTTTCTAATATCCAATCTAAACCTACTCTCCTTCAGTTTGAAGCCATTCCCCCTTGCCCTGTCACTACATGGCCTCATAAAAAGTCTGTCCATCCTTCTTGTAGATTTCCTTCAGCTGCTGGATGGCCTCAATTAGATCATCCTGAAGCCTTCTCTTTTCCAGACTGAACAATCCCAATTCTCCTAACCTAACCTCCTAGGAGAGGTGTTCCATCCCTCAGATCAACTTGGTGTCCCTCCTCCGGACTCATTTCAACAGGTCCATGCCCATCCTCTTCCAGGGATCCCAGAGCCGGGTGCAGCACTGCAGATGGGGTCTCACCAGAGCAGAGGGGCAGAATCCCCTCCCTGGCCCTGCTGCCCACAGGGCTCTGGATGCAGCCCAGGACACGTTTGGCTCTCTGGGCTGTGAGTGACCATTGCAGGGTCACGTCCAGCCTCTCACCCATCAGCATCCCCAGGTCCTTCTGGGCAGGGCTGCTCTCAATCTGTTCATCCCCCAGCCTGAATTGATTCCAAGGGTGGCCTTGATCCAGCTGCAGCACCAGCACTTGATCTTGTTAAACCTCATGTTATTTCCACAGGCCCATTTCCTGAGCTTGTGCAGGTCTCTCTGGCTGCATCCTGTTCTTCATGTGTGTCAGTCAGTGTCAGCTTGATGTCAGCAGCAAACTCACTGAGGGTGAACTCAATCCCTTCATCTATGTTATTAATACATTTTATTACAGTCTGAGAACACATACTAGATAAACAATTTCATTTAAATGAAAGTATTTGAATCAGTCCTGTCTCTCTCATACTGCTTCTGACAACAAATCTGTTAATCAGGTTATCAAGATCAATCTCATACAAAGAATTTTTACCAATATTCCTTCATCCATCCCACCATTCCCCTGCAGTAAATAATCCACTAAACAGGAGAAAACAGAAGGTAACTTTTCAGTATCTCTAGCTAGAACCTGAACTAAACACGCTACCATCTAGAGCTTAGAAAATTAGGAAAAAAACTGATATTACACAGAAATTACTAATGTTGTAGATTAAACTCTAGGGGGTATCTTTAAACTTCCCTGATAACATTTTTAACTATGAGAATTCATATAAGGAGATTCCACTGGTAGCTAAGGACTCCTTTGATCTCCTTTGAGTAGAAGAGAGGGAGAAAGAATAATTAGAAAGGAGGGAGAAATAACGATGAAATCACTCACAATTTATCTATGTAACCTGCTGATATTCTTAAGATACACCACTTCACCCATTTGCTCAAAAAGCTGGATAATACTTATCTTGGTATGATAATTTTTTATCCCATATCTTCTTTGAAACTGCCCATCAGTAGAGACCTGGCATATTATGTATTATTGTATCTTCCCACAAGAACTTATCTACAACCTATTGCTTAATGTGCTTAGCAAGTAAATTTTATGCAGTCCATATCAACAGTTGTTTAATTACAGTTACCAAAATCTCAATATTTTATGTAAGAGGGAGTATATAAAACAGTGTATCAAAGTAAAACAAAAAAACCAACAAATTATTCATTAATGACTTGCTATTAACCTATAAAGATTCCTTTATTTTCTCCAATTTCATGAGGTCTATCTTCATCAACAGCCCGCTTTCGATGTAATTTTTTTTGCTTGAAATTTTATAAGTTTTACATTCACAGGAAATGAACTGAAACAGAAACATTTACTTGTTCTTAGTCTACAAGATAATGATATATTTTTAAATGTGCTGCTGTCAGATTTTATTACATATGTGCATAAATATCCATTACACATAGGAGAAAAAAAAAAGGAACTGTTTGTCCCACCTTCTAATAAATTGGATCTTAAAATCAGAAAATAGGGTCTGACTATGCTAAGGTTGCAGAGTCAAAGAGGAGAAAAAAGATAATCTTCCATCCTTGCAAGAACTTAGGTATGAGAACAATGACAATTGCTTCCTAAGTAATTTATGAAGTGAGAAGTAAAATGCAAAGTTAATAATTAACCATTCTTACATTAGCAAATTAGAAGATTAAGGAATCTGAGAATTTGACTCACTGTGTTTCTAAGCAGTATATGGGAGACCTAAGTCAACGAATATAGGCGTCTGCTACAACATTTGACCACATTCCTGGCCCTAATGAAGCAGGCCATATCACCAGCAGAGAAAATACTTTGTAGATTTTGGCATTTTTGGTATGTACTCTCATTCCCTCATCTCCTTCTTCCCTTGCCTTGAGCATCCCCCCACCTCCCTGGTGCTTCCAGGAAGTAGTGACCGCTGCCTGGAGAGCTTTGCTTTGTGTCTCTCAACTCTGAGCCCCTGACTGTGGTCACCTTCTAGGATGTCCTTATTCTTTCACTAACAGGGGCGCAGGCTGCAGCTGTGCACTCTCTAACTGAGCTGTTACGAGGGTTCTGTGAGTGTTTCTGAGTGCCAAGGTCAGAGTGCCTTGTGCTGCCTTCAGGTCTGGGAATGCCCTCTGAGCACTCCTACTGCCCCACAGTGCTCCACTTGATGCCTTGTGAAGGCTGACCTAGAACAGAGGCTAGATAGAGTTAAAGAATAAAGCAGGTATTTATTAGAAGGCCTCAATGGACATACCTCGGGCAGCACAAGAGCCCAGCCAGGGCTACACCCAAGATGAACCCAAAATGGCCATAAAATGAGAACAGGTCACACTTTTATAAGTTCTGGTCCATTAGCATATTGGAGCTAATTGTCCAATTATAGCTTTAGGTTATGAAGTCTCATCCTTCTTGTTTTTCTCTCTGCAGTCCACTGCTGTTTATTCTCTGGGGCCTGAAATTTGGATCATTTGTCCTTGGTCCCTAGCTGGAGAAGGAATTGTTTTGCCTGCCTACTCTGTGAAGAGAGCTTACTATCCCCTAATATGAAGCTCAGAACTGCACACTAAAACAGTAAAGAATCTGAAAAATATAAAAGCTAAAACCTAAGGCATCACACTCAGGAACTTCATACAGTACTACCTGCTCGTTAGGTGACAAGCCATTGCAGAACTGGCAGAAATTTCTCAGAACTATGTCAGAATTATGCAAATTGATTCATAAAAATGTAGGTGTCCATGATCTATTAACTACCTACATACTTATCCACAGATTTCTATGACCTGCTTGATTTACAAGATGCACACATATTTATTTTCCAAAATGTATGCCAAATATTAAAAAAGTAATTCTTCTTTAGGATAGTCACTTTTTTTTTTAATTATTACATCTATTTTAAAAAATGTGTACTAGTGTATGCATACATATTCTGAAAAATATCCTTGATGGATTTTTACAATAATTTACAGTCTAATGTTGCATCTCTAAATGACTGAAGAGAAAACTTATCTGGAACCAGACAGTCTGACAGTGCAGTAGGATACGTATTCTGAAGCATTTGGTGAAGTATGCTTTTTGTTTGAGTGAATTAATTGCACAGTGTTTCAGAGCTATTAAATTAAATTTTGTGCTGCCTCTACTTTATAGAAAAAGAAAAAAAGGAGAAATTTCTGGAAACTGTAGCACAGGAGATAAAATGAAGTTAAAACAGAAATAAACAGACAATGATAAGTTTAATTTTAAGCGCTTATTACTTTTATCCTGTGGCTATTCTTTAAACACAATCAGAATAAAGGCAAACATCTTCTTAGAGAAATAACTATATGACAAGCATTGCTTATTACTTTTAATTAATTAGTAGTATTATTTTTCTTTTGGTGCACAGAACCTAAATTAATATTCTGTAAAATGTGACTATATTTTATGCTGATTCTTTTTAATTACAGTCTTTGCACCAGCTGCTGTTGACAGCCATAAGGAAAGCAAAGGTAGGCAGCACTGTAGTTATCTTTAGGCTATCATGGATGTAGAACATATTTAAAAGAAATTTAAACAAGCTGAAATAGACTAATTTAAAATGTACCTCATTGGGAATATGATGATTTTTTATGAGTCTGAAATATTTTCTGAGAGTTTTTTGTGCAAGATTATATTTGAAGTTTTCAGTTTAGAAATCAATCTCTGTAAAGTGCAGGAAGTTGAATGGTGTTAAACAGTGAAGGTGTTTGAAAAAATAACTCCGAGAGTTACTACTCTGATATGTAGTTTAGTTGAAAATACTCTGCTTCTATGGCAAGTATTACAGTATAGAGCTCACTGTTGGCAAACCACATTAAATTGTGGTTGCAGTGATAGATTTGATAAATTTACTTTCTGTAAAGTTCCAGTGCTCTCAAAGCATACAAGGATAAACAAAAGTTGCTGCAGGTTGCATCCCCCATTAAAAGAACATTCAAAGATTATTTTTGGATTTCAATAGATATATTTGAGTAGCCTCAGTCAGCATTTTAATTTTCACAGACTCAGGCTGTGATAATAAGAATTTCACTATTCTTATATTATGTATTTCTTTTAACTGTTACATAATAAAATTTTAATGTTTATTCTCTAAGCAGCACAATTGCTCTTATCAAAACAATCATAGTAGCTGGAGAAAAGAATAAGGGGGTTTTTAATAGACACTACATATAAACTACTAAGGAAAAGGATAGCATTTCTCTATCACACTATTTGAGACATGATTTCTTTTCTCTGTATGAATCCTACAATCAAAGTAGAAGCAATTGTTTTGCCTAAGGAAAAATACAGGAACTATTAATATTATAAACAAGTATTTATTCTTTAGCAACTTCAGTTTTCTTTAGATTTTACATTACCGTTTAATATTTCCATGCATTACAATGCCAAAGGAACCACACAAATCCCTATAAGAAGGATACACTGTCCTCATTTAGACAAGTGATTCAAAATCTGGGTGCATCTAATGGTCATATTCATATGAGATAATTAATATTTGTGTCACAGTCCTTTTCTCAGATTACTCTGCATTTCATTATAATTGCCATTAACTGGTTAATTATCTTCAGCATGTGAAATGCTAGATGGCAATGTGAGCCAGGAGCATGAAGTGGAGATCTAGGCATCAAGGAAATTTTCAAGGAACAGTAATTGCATCCCTTGCACCCTCATCCCTCTGTAAATGAGCTCCCCAAAACAATGAAGCTACTACTGCCACCCCTCTTCAGGTCAGCCAAACACTTAAATTAATGCAGCTGCCTAAAGTATGGCACATGGCTCTGCCCTATAACACTGATGTGTCTCCACTGATTTCACTGGAGGCCTGTGGTGCTCCCAAGCAGCATGGGAAGTCAGGTGAGACAAAAGCCTCATTTCCTTCTGGGTACCTGATACCAGACCCTCAAACACAGTGTTAGCTTTTCAAATATTCCTTCCAGATTTTGAACTTTTAATATAAGCTCCATTTCATGTGTTGGTAAATACACTGTCTGACTCATAAAGTTTATATAACTGAAAATTATTTTAGCAATGCAAAGGGTAAAACCTTTCTGCTGAAAATTTAGAAACTGCAGATAAGTGTAGCAAGCACTAAGACTGCCTTCAGAATCTCTACATTCTGTTCCTGGATTTTTTTACTACTTCTTTATATAGATATTTGATTTCAGAACTAAGTTCTGTGAAGATAGACTAAATATACAATTAGAATTTAAGCAAACACAACTGCTGATGATGTCTAAACTACTGGTATGACCAGGTGAAAGTTGCCTCTTTGAAGAAAGAGTGTTAGATTGGTGCTAGGTCAAATTAATTTTTAACCTCATGGGAAGAAACACATATTTTATCTGCAATATTATTCTTTAGAGAATCCTCCAAGCAAATAGTTTGCATTATAAAATCTTGTGTGATGGGTAACATACAAACATGATAAATACATTTTTCTGAAAAATAGGTCTTTCTTGTCAAAAGGATAATTTAGATAAAGGATAAATAAAATTAATTAATTTTTATTTCAGCTCTTTGGCTTGCCTTGCATTGGACTGAGAGACAGCACAATTAGACAAATATAATACAAGCAATGCTCACATGATGCCAAAAAAACCAGGAATAATAGTAGCAGTATTTGACCTATTATTAATGAGATTTAGTCCATGTGTTTTAATTAGGCATTTATGCTTTGGAAACAATAATTCCTATTTTATCTTAATGAAACATAAACTTCCTGAGATAGTACTTAAATCTCAGCTCTTGTATAGTATCCTGTAATGCCAGACAGTGAAAATAATCAAAAATACCTCCATTTTCTAAATTCACCTGAAAGTGAATGGCAGAAATAGAACACAGCTAGAGATGGAAAACATTTATTAGATCATCTAGTTTGTTTCCATGACAATGAAAGCTCTTTCCCCACAGTACATTTTCTAGAATTTACTCAATCTAATTTAAGGCTTATACCATTTCCTATGGGATTAATTCTATACTGTGGTAGGTTAAGAAATTTGCATAGGCATTCAGTGTAAGCCTTCCACTCTTTACACCACATTCCATGTTTGTTTTTTTTTATATCTCCCAAATCTTTTTTCTTCTTGTTGTTTAAGTAATTGCATACATATAGCTGCTGCTACTCTGTCTCTTTTAAATTCTAGCTAAACTAACCTGGACATATTTCCATTTCTCTTTACAATTCTCTCCTGAAATTTTTTACCTTATGCTTTTTCTGAAGCCCATATTTGCTAAAAATGCATGTCCAGAATTATGCACAGTGATCCAAGTATCAGGGTCTCAGAGACATGTTGGATGGCATATTAACTCTTATAGTTAACAATTAGAAATATTATGCAAAACTAAAGACAGTCTTCAAATCTTTTTATTTATTTGATAACCTACCAGTCATGGTGAGCCCCAGCAGGCATCTGTGGATTTTTTGTGGAAAACATTAAATTGCCGTGCTACAAATTATGTTTATCTAAAGTTCACTGTTGTTTCTAAAATATTTTCCATATTATCTCAGGCTTAGTTTCTAAGTGATATACAATAAACATATGTTCATCTTTAAGAGTTCAGATACAAAGTTCCTTTTTCCAACTAGTTCTGTAGAAGCCAAAATTTTCATCAACATACAGAAAGACAGTTTACAGAAAAATATAAGGCTACTTGGGAGAGGTACTGATTTTATGGCAAAATGTACACCTACTTTGTTGAATTATATTTCCTGAGGACAACAATACAATACAAAACAAAACAAAACAGGATCAGGTTGGATGAGGCATTGAGGAACCTGATCAAGTGGAAGGTGTCCCTGCCTATGGCAGGGGAGTTGGAACTGGATGATCTTTAAGGTCCCTTCCAATCCAAGCCATTCTATCATTCTGTAATAATAAATATTGAATCTTCTTTTATCAAATAAATTATTTCTGAATATAAAAATTAAAATGAAACTAACCACCAGAGTGAAAAAAAATCTTAATTGACTAATCAAGATCCATAATGATTCAGGGAAAGCAGCCTTAGCCAGCGACAGTCTTTTTCAGTTAGCAGATCATATAGTTAGAAAGAAATTGGGAAAATTTATCCTAATACCTTATTCCTTTTACTGTTTGTACAGAGTTTAAAATACAAAGAGACACAGTTTATATATATCTATAATATTATTTTACAGGATTAAAGATGAGATTTCAAAATACTCAGATAAATCTAACTTTCCTGAGAGAATGTTAGGAATACCTGAGATTGTTTTCCTTCATACAAGTAACGAAGTTAAATATTCTCCTTCGAAGGAAAAAAAAAATTACATTACCTATGGAACCATAATTAATTCATGATAATTTATGGATACCTGCATTAATGTAGTATCATTACTGGCTAAATATTCAAACAGCCTTATTTATTATACATGATTAAATAGCACAAATAAAATGCAGCAGCCCTGCAGCAGAAAGTAGAACTAATCAGCACACAGATAGAAAATATAATCATGTGAAATGGAGACTATGCTTTCACTGCAGAGTTAATACAGACTTCTGCTGTGATACTGGCATTATTCTCCATCACAGCAGCTCTCAGAACCCCCTTTTTCCTGTTTAGTAATGCTTCTAAATTGGACTTCACAATAAGTTTAAAGTACAGCAAAGTCTAGGGCTATATGCAAAGGTCCTTACTATTTTTCTTTTTTTTTCTGTAGATGTATATAGGTATATAAACATAAAATCAGATTCATGCTAGCATTAGTCAATTTGCAATCAGTATAAAGTACATTCAGATTGATGATTGTAGCATTTCTTTATTTAGTATATCTAGCTCAGTCTTTGCTAAAGCATGCTCTAAAATAACACTGTATGAAGTAATTAAGTACAAAACATATCCAAATAATAGAAAATAAATTTTTCTTTCTAGATCTGCTCAGTACATAGACTAATCCAGTACAGCTCTGAAAAAAAAAAATTCAAATTAATTTTTTAGGCTGAGAACATGTTACCTTCTCTTGGTTTTGGTTATATAACTTAAATTAGTGCATTCTCTTCTGGTAAGTAAAAAGACCTACCAATGGCCATTAGTGCAAAATCATTTTAAAATTTGAAACAAATGTAAGTTATTCGGTAATGGTATGAGCAAAGAAAGACACTGGACTTTTAATTAAGTGTTTTTATGTAATAAATTCAGATTCAACCCCATATAAAGTAATAAAGAGAGAAATTAGTTTCTGTAATATCTTATTTAGGTACATGGAGATAACGAAATATTCCACTCTATTGCCATAGTTTAAGTTTTGCATTGCACGAGGGATACATGACATAGGATTTAATGAGATATTCTATTATTTTGAAGCATTTTTTCACCAAAGCAGGAGAAGAAAATCATATAGATAGGCAAGAAACAGAAATAACTGCAACTCAGTGAAAAGGTCCATACAATAAATTCTGTTTCCTATCTTACCTCTGCCCTGTAGCACCCCTTACATTGCAGTCTACTTTTTCTACACATTTTCATTCAAGTTAACATCACGTTCTGGAGACAAAACCATATCACATAAATACCACATCACTCTAAATTTAGAATTGTTATAATGAAACTCCCATAATTCATGTAAAGCTGATGTCCTGCCAAAGATGTATTAAAAGAAATATAATTCTTTCTTCCCTTTAGTTAGCTCATCTCACATCAGACTGAAAGAGCAGTAGATCTGAGATTAGTTCTCAACTTGATCTGAGCTCTGGTTTCAATATCCACTTGCTCCAATCAAGGTGAATATATGCCACAGACTTCTTTCTGTATGCCAAAAGTGCAGGTCAGATATCACCTGTATGTGATCAGAATTAAATACAACTAATGTATTTTGAATAATTTCCATGAAAAAAGTGATTTTTGAGACAGCATATAGACACCAGTGATTATTCTAAAACCTTCCCAAATAAAGGTAAGTAGGAAATGGGTTTATTTCTATATTCAGCCATGAACTCCAAGATACAGACTTGCTCATAGTGGATTACATCAGAAGATCAAAATCCAATAAAAATCCCCTTGCATTAGTTGCATGGAAGTAATAATAAAATCCACAAAAATGTAGATTTGCAGTTTTTTCACCACTATACTGTCAAGAGGCCACACAAAATTCTGTTCAGAATTGATAACAAATAAATAATTATTAATTAATAATTAAAAATAAGTTTTGGTCTGTGTTTAACAGGAGAACTCGGTCTTTTTGTATGCTACTGCAATCTCGTGAGCATAGTCTCCAAGTATCTTGTATGGTTACCCAATTTTTTAGTGCCTCCATTACACTTTACATTTTACATTACAATGTCTATAATATTAATATGTGTGTCATATATTACACGTGATATAATAAACTACATCATATTATTATTATCTTTCAGGGACATGATTTAGTGGTGGTCTTGGCAGTCCTGAGTTAACAGTTGCAAATGATGACCTTAAAGGTCTTTTCCAACCTAAAGAATTCTATGACTCTACAATTTTAACATGCTGACTGTACATCCTCACAATTGTTACAAATTCCTTTGTGAATTGCCTTATTTGTATATGAATATGCTTTATTTGTATATGAATAATGTTCAATATTTGAATTTAAAAGTTCTGAAATACCTATCTTAAGAAAAAAAATCTCACTGTAGTGAGGATACATCAGCCATGTAGCTGGCATGCAACAGACAATATATGCAACAGACTTGGAAAGGAAACAATCTGGTTAATAATATGAAATAATGTGCAGCTGCTAAGACTAAGGGTGCAAATGCAGGGCAAGGCACAAAATCCTTGTGTATCTCTAAGGTACTTAAGTTACTCTGCCACATGTTCTAATGCCTAGAGATGTACCTAAATTCCAAAAGAAAAGGGAAAATTTAATTTGTACTTTCATTTGTGTATACTTAAAAATTCATGATCATAAGACCTCTGCAAATATTTATAAATTAAAATTCATAGATGCACACGAGGCATTAAATAAGACATATATTCCTGGGAACTCCAGCTGTGAAGTTCACATGATTTTCTGGCACTACAAAGGAGATGTTGACAGTGGTAAGTGTAGAAATTAGACCTCTGTACTTGCCAGGTTCTTTGACTGAACAACACTATACTTTCTACTCATGCTTTATTAAAAAAAAAATTGAATTATGATTTCTGGTAGTCCTTGTACATTCTGATTATGCCGTGTCTTACAAATTAGCAACTGCAAGATTAAATATATCTGTTAAGCACAAGCAAGCTTTTGTGGACATAAATAATTTGAATTATTCAGTTTTTTATATTGTAAGCCTTCCTGCATTTTAAAATCTTTTCTGTCCTCTCTGACACTTTTCAAAAACTTGCAAAGTATGACAGGTAGATGAAGCATGTCTTACTGGAAGAGTTCTTGCAAACAAGGCACTTAGAAGATTTTACTGTAGGTTATCTGAATAATGCTTGAACTGTGTTAGAGTCACTGTGACACAGAAGAGCAATAAAAAATGAGTTTTCTCTAAAACACTCATTGTTCTGGTAATTTTGTAGCAGAACAATGCCACCATTAGCAGGGAAAAAATGAAGGTCCTTAAGTGAATGAAAGACTGACTGCCCCTGTGGTCCTCAACTCCACACAAAATGCACTTGTTCTGAGTGCAACCTGAAGACACAGGAGCAACCACCTAAAACATAATATTAGGAAAATCAAGAAACATGAAGAGAAACATCATTGTATAGAAGAGGAGAGGTAAGAGGGGAGGAGAGATTTTAAACATCCTGTTTCAGGCAAAGATTTTAATGTTATTTTAATTTAGTTTGTATATCTATACTGGAAAACATATTTTGTAAGACAAGAAATAGTCAATATTCCTGAAATTCTGAGGTTCTATCTTTTACTAATGTTTTATTCATCATCTCCTTTGGTCACTTTAAAACTATTTTTAATGTCTTATATAGAGAAAAAAAATACTAAAATCTGCAAAAAAATATTCTTATCTCATTATTCTACTATTTATTTATTATTGAAATGATGTGTTATTTATGACATGTAATACATGCCCAAAGGTCTTATATTTGGTGCGCAGTAGTCAAACCATAGGCTAAACTTTTTGATTTAGAGCATTTCTCTGTGACTATATGTTCTATTTTAAAGGTTAATAATGAAAACTATCTTAAAGGAATTATAATTGCATTACTTGCTTGTCAACTTAGTTTTGTATACCTTTACCAATCAAAGTTTATTATTCCTATTATTACACATGTGACTACCACTTTCTAAGACACAAGGGCTTAAAACTTATTTATTCAAAATGTTCATGAAGTTTCACAACAAAAAATTGACTTGAATACCAGAAGATGTGAATGTGGAAGTATATCTTAATCAGAAAAAATGACTCAAATATTGCAGCAAGGTATTAATCAAGACATATTTTCATTCTTATAAATAAAGACACCGTGCAAATTCCCTCTGACTTGCAATATATCCAGCTCAATTCTTATTATAAAACAAACAAAGTTAAGGTTTCAGCATTTCAATCGCTAATCTCTTTCAAACTTAGGCAACTTTGGGACAAATTTCTCCAATACATAACATTTTTATTTCATTTCTCAATCTCATATTTTTCCTTCTCAGGTTCAGAACCAAAAAAGCAGCTTTCAGAAGGCTGACTTTCCCTACCTATCGCTAAGCACATGCTGAAGTGAAGCCAAGGACTTGAAATACCTCCAGCTTATGCTTCAAACCTTTTATCTCAGGGTAAAGTTAAAATTAGGCCATTACCTCCAAACTCATCTCAGGTTTCACAATTTTTCAGGGGTCAATATTATATTCATTGATTTCTTTCTCAGAACCCTGTAAATTATTTGGGGCTCAATACCAATCTTTCTTGAACCACTTTGAAACACAGTGTTTCACACAGTTCTATGAGAAAACCTTCATTCTGCCTTTATAGTGGAAAATCCAGAGTATACTCCTGAGAAATATAAAGGGATGATGGGTCCATAAATAGTGACTGACAGTCCCATCACACCTGACAGGAAAGGAGCTGAGAAACTGCAGTACTCCTCCCTTCCATTCTCCCCAGCTTAGCCAGACCTACACAGCCAAACCTCCCAATGCTATTTGTGCTATTCTATCCATCTGTGCTTTCTATCCAGAGAGAAATAATGAAGAAATGTCCAAACTCACACCAATAGAAATGGTCTTCTTTCCACTGCTTCAGTAAATAAGTAACTGTGGTAGGAACAGCAGTAAAACTTCTCAATCAAGGAACAAAGTGAAGACAAAGCTTTTTTTTCTGGTAAGGAAAGTTTTGCTTTTCAAAGCCCCATATTTCTACCATGCAGTATAATTACTGCTCCTGACCTGCTAAAGGGATAGTGCCATTAGTAGGCGCATCTTACCATAAATGTGCATGTGATTACTAACACAAAATGGAAAAAGCTAAAAGGATAAAGGAGTGTAAAGAAGGTGAAGGCTATGTGAGTGCTGTTAACCATTATTTTGTGCAGTTTTGGACCCAAGAATATAAGAAAGATTAAGCTCTTAGCATCCAAAGGAGGGAAACAAAGACAGTGAAGGGTCTTGAGGGGAAGCCATCTATATAAGGAGTGGCTGAGGTCACTTGGTCAGTTCAAGAGAATGAGGGGAGACCTCATTGCAGTTAAACTTCCTCATGAGAGGAAGAGGAGGGGCAGGCACTGATCCCTGCTCTGTGGTCCCAGTGACAGGATCTGAGGGAATGGACTGGAGTTGTGTCAGAGGATGTTTAGATTGGATATCACAAAAGGGTTTTCCCTCAGGGGGTGGTGGGGCACTGGAACAGCTCCCCAGAGAAGTGGTCACAGCATCAGCCAACTTTCAAGGAGTGTTTGGACAATGCTCTCAGACACATGGTGTGACTCCTGGGGATGGAGCTGTGCAGGGCCAGGAATTGGAATTTTGTGATCCTTGTGGGTCCCTTCCAACTCAGAATATTCCATGATTTTTTAACACACTTGGTAACAAGCAAAGAAGGATTGGTGAAGACTCTCACTAGAAGCTTTCGACCATATAGCTGGGGAAAATGAAATATTTATGCATATGACTCTGACCAGTTGCAGGAAACAGTCTGACATTGACTTTGCTGCACACCAATACAAAAAACTAACTCCCAGCTGAGGCAGGATTTGCTTAGCACTCATGGCAGTTTTATCAGAGTGACAGCACCCTAAAGAAGAGTAAAACGGATACATAGGGCCCCTTATTGTTGTAGTCACCACAGCTCTGCCCTGCTCTGCCCTAGTCTTGACTCTTGAGTGGATAATAGGATGCACTTATTATCCACTCAAGGGTCAAGACTAGCAACCTTGATTTCTGGATGTTGGAACATGCAGTTCCCATAAAATACTGGGCTCTTGTCATTGAACAAATCTCTTAAATGCTTCAACTATACAATATCATAGTCATTTTTAATATCATGCTCTCTGCCTTTTCTTTTTCCAAAAAAAGAAGATAATACCCACATCTTATTGGGCTGTTCTGAGAAATGACAGGAATCATCTGAGTTATTCAAGAATAGAAAGAGATTTTTTTTTTACATGTTCTCTTCAAAAGGTTGTATTTGGTAACTCAGTTATTCCTTAGATTTCTGTTTCTCTCACCCAGGTGGGGAAAAAAATCAAGTTTTAAAGCATATTTAATCATTTCTAAATTTAGGATTATTTAAATTTCTGAATTTAACATACTAGCTGAATTGAGACAAATTATCCACCTCTGATCCATCCTCTTTTTTCTTCCTGGTGGGAGGTTAGGATCATATGCCAGCTAGGATTTTATTGCCATCATCAGATAACAGCAGTTGATGCACAATGAGAATAGAGAGAAACCTGTTATGGCTGCAAATATCCACAGCTCTGTGAGATGCATGGAGGAAGCATATGTCACCTTATTAAATCTGTAGCAACTGAGGTGGAAGTAACAGAAGGTATCTCTCCCCAGAGCTGGAAGAGATGGGAAAAGAAATGGCTCTGTAAGGAAATCTCTTACTTTTCTGTCTCTGAAAATATCTGTAACAGAATGTTACAGGGAGGGTTTTTCCTAGAAACAGGGACTTAAAAACAAACCCAAAACCCAACAGCCACCTAGACAGGATGGAATACACAACTTCCTGTGAGAAAGAAATAGCTTTGCAGCAAGTTAGTACGCTCAGCTGCTTCCTCCAAAGAAAACAGAAACATGAGAAGATGAGAAAAATCATACTACTTGTCCCACTTTGTCCCAAAAAGGCTAATCAAGGGCCAAAGGACTGATGAAGTTAGATACACTTATTTGCAGTGCAAAGAGGACATAAGAGTTCTCTGTGAGGAATGTTTGGCAAAGGTGCAGAAAAGACCAAATACACAGCTGTATTAGTTTCTCTCTGCCTTTTATACACAACTTGCTATCCCAGCTGCCAGTCTTCCCTTTGTGTTTAGAGAAGTTCACATATATATAGATATATATGCACATAGGGATTTACCTGAATATGGCTTATTTCTCTAATTTTAGGAAGAAAATAAGATAGAGGATTATTTGACATGGGCAAGTTTCCTACAGTAATACAGAGATCTAGAACTGGAATCAGCTTAGTTTTGGAATTCTTTTTGTGATTGAGGCAAGACATAGACAGTTAAGAACAAGAGGAGGAAATAGCTTTGCTATGTCTTTATTACATTAAGGAAAAATTACACAGTAGGAATACAAATAAATGTATTTATGAACACTGTATATGTTTTACTTGAGAAAGCACATCAACTAAAAGTTTGAGGAATATACTTAAAACATGATTCTATTAATACAGTGTGGAGGTAAAAAGGAGCAGATGTGAAAATCCCAGCAAAATAGAATTTTAAAGGTAGCTATAGACAAGCTAGTTTTGAAAAGGGAGGAGAGGCAGTTTCAATTACAGTATTCAGCAGTATTGCACCACAGAATATGGACAATATACTGTCAGTTCTAACACCATTATGGTGGTTTTCTTCTTGGCTCTTAGACTAGTAATATTTGAAAATGCAACATTGTCTCAGAGTATTAGAAAACCTCTTGCTACATTGAACCAATATAGTCAGGGGAAAAAAAAAATTCAAATCTATTCTACAGAAATATTCTGACAATTTTTTTTCCCAACAAGGAAGGGAAAATTATCTTTTTCCTTCAATGTCAAAGTAATAATCGTCAACACCAGAAAAAATAACAATTGCCTGTGATAGTAATTCCTGACATCATTTGATGGCTTCATTATAAAATGGACCTTTGGTAAATAGCTACTATATATATTGCTTAGATATATGGGAGGAAACAAAACAGAAAATTAAATAATGAAAAGAAATCATATGTTTCTGCTAAAATGATACTTTCAGTGGAAATGTCTAGGTTTGCCAAGTAACTAATTTATTTTGTTGTTTTATTCATCTTTTAAAAATCAGTATATATATGTAAAAGATGCTTACCAAGGGATTTCAAAAGTGAAAACTCTTAAGAGTCTTAAAAACACTGGAGTTTAATTTAATGAAAGAAAATACAATTTGTTTTTTTTAAGCTAGGTGTTTCTAATTTCAAAATGAGACAATTCCTAAGTCTCTATTGTACACAGAATTTGGTGAACAATCTTTGTACTGGTTCTAGGCTCAATATGTTAGTTATCTTATGCCCCTGTGTGGCCAAGCTAGACAGTAAACTGACTTTCACAGAACTGTAAAAAAATCCTAACGATATGTCATGTGAGAAACCAAGTTTAGGTGAATGGACCGCTTTCCATTTGATGAGAAAAGCTTCTAATATAAATTGCAATTGCAAAATTGGATTGATAGTCCTCTGTACATTTTCTACCAAGTTGAGTCACAAAAGATGCTTGCCATTATGCAGTAATGTGTTAATCTCAATACTGCCCAAAGCAATTGTGACTTCTAAAAGCATGTTGCTACAAATAGAGCATCCAACAGCACAGTATTTGTAGACTAAACACAAAATGAAGGATGGAAATCTGAAAATCCAGCTAACTAATTTACTATAGGTTTAAAATAAATTTTAAAACTTATTTCATTTTTTTGTCATTTGAACAAATAGCATGTCACTGAAAGTAATCAGAAAAATTTTAGACTGCACAAAAAGCAAACCTCCTTTAGATGCTGCTGTAAAATTTGGATGTAATGCAAGCACATACTGTGTTTTCATAAAAGGTCTCTTGATTTCTTTTCTGGACACATGATGAAGTTATTCCATAAACTAGTTATTTGCCAAATGTTCAAAATACAGAACAATTCTTATGGTTTCCCAACATGAGGCCATTCTAATAATTTTTTAATAAAAATAACTTATTACCCAGGAAATAGCACCCCAATCCCCAACACAATTTTGAGGTAAAATGATAGCTCTTACTGCTTCAGCTGGCTGGAGTTGGTAATGTTAGACAGAGCTGTGTAGGAGCAAGAGGGAGGCCCAGCAAACCAGCTTTCTCTTTTACACTCACAATAGCATCTTACAGCAAAGTGCTGCCCTGTAGCTGGCAGAGGAGAACTCAGCAGCAATATTCCTCCATTAGAGGCTGCTGGGAGGGGATAACTAAAACCATTTAAGTACTAAAATCAATCTAACTCACAAGGACCTTAATATCATTTGGGGCCTCTCACATCGGCTACTGCAAAGCCAGAACTATGCAAATAAAAACCCAACTCATACAAAATTTTTATGGGAAATGATAAAAAACAGTTTAATGTACGTTTCTGACAATGGTTAGCATAGCAAGAGAAAGCAAAGCCCAAGATCCCTATCTTTCCTTCAACAAAATCTCAGTATGTCTAAACTTTCTGAAGAACTGAAGAACAAGAACTCCAAGAAAAAATGCTGTGAAACTTAAGAGGAATGTCTATTCAATTAAAATTATCCATATACTACCTCCTTTCCTATGACTTTGTTTTACACTCTATTATCAACTGTACAATTTGTATGCATGAAGCTGTTTTCTTGACATTATTACTTTGTGGCAGTAGCAGTTAATCACTCTGTGTGTAATGTCAGCCGTTATCTTTCTGGACTCTGACTTGTACTTTTCAGATGTAAAAACAGAAAAAACCTTATTCAAAAGAGAAAGGATCATCAAAGGACAAAATATATAGCTTTGAAGACTAAAGAGATAGAGCACACTATACCTCATCAAAGCAGACTTACATGCGGGAGGTACACCACAGTTCTGAAGCATTAACTCTTAATGCATGAACAATTAGCTTTTAGCAAGTGCCTTACATTTATCCTGCAAAGCTTTAAATGAAAAACCTATCTAAATTATATACTACATTCATTTAATTAAAAAAAAAAAAAACAGATTTTTTTAAATCAGTAAGACAATCAAAGGACTACCCTCTGTAATAAATGCCAGTGAGATTTTTAGTGACTAATAGATGACTTCTTCAAAAACCTTTTATCAAGATCAGGTTTAAAATACAAATAGATCTTTGGAAGAAAGAATCTTTTTACTCAAAACCTTAAAATACTTTCACATAACTTTATTTTCAGAAGACAGAGAAAGCATGAATTAGTCTCTCACAATTACTGCTGCATATTGTTTAAAAATTGCACAATGTTTTCTTGAGGCCAAAAGCATTGATACCTAGAAAAACACAACATTGCTCCTTATAAATACAGGAATATTCTCCTCCTAAGCAAAACAGGCCATACTAGGTAGGAGGTCTGTTCAATTTCCTAAGAATCCTTTCTTGTTTGCCAGTCTTCTAGAATAAATATACTCCTAAATATACTCTAAGGCACAGCAAATGAATAAAATAACTCTGTCTTTTTATCTGACACTGTATACAGCTTTTGCCCAGGTCTCACAAGCAAAATAAACAGCAAAAAAGCACCACGTACATGTATCTGTAAAAAAAAATTTTCAAAAAGCGTGCACCTCGATCTACAAAAAGCATGTACTCTGATCTGCAAAAGCAGATCCAGGGAATCAGGACTGGGATGGTGGCTGATTAGAACAGTTGCTAAGGGCTTTGCTGGTTGCTGCAGGCCTGAAACTATGCACTTGGAAATATGCAGTTTTACAATCCCAGCTGATAATACGTAAATTATTGCTCCATTTTGTAGAGCTTCAAATATTTCACAGTGTACCAAAGGGATATAAGAAAAATCTCATTGAATACAGATTTCATATATACCTAAAAATACCTTAATTCATAACTGTGATTATGATTGCTAAAACTACCTACATAATTTTACATACCTAATTAGAAATTCATAACCAAGGTAACAAAACTTGAGAACAGTAACATTAAATAAATATCAACAGATTTTAAAAGGAAATATCAGCAGTAAGGGAGAGAATCCTTACAACAAAATTATGGGAAATAAAATTATAACCATCTTCTGAAGTATCAAGTGCAAATATCCCTGTAGTTAAGAAATTATATCCCATTTAAAAGAGATCTCTCCCACAGAGGCAGAGAAGAAGATTAAAATGCTGGATATAGTCTCTGCCTATTACTTCCACCCTTTTTCCAGAATGTTTCCATCAGTGCACTATCTTTATAAAAAACTACAGGATTCTTTTTCTTCCTGACCTGTACTTCCACTCTCTTAGATAAAATTATTAATATTTTTATGTTTAATATTTAATAGCAGTATGAAAAAGTTCCAAACGTCAGCACTATAATATGTTTAATGAATAATGACACAGAAATGTGGCATTATTAATTAATTTTGCCCCTCCAAAAGTCCTAAGAAACCTATTCAAAAATTCTCACACCAATAAACAACAAGTTCACCTTATCATTTTTAATTCCCACAAAACAACAGCTATTCACAAAAGGATACCTTACAGGGCTGACTGACCTGCTGCAAAGCATCCACTTATCAGCTACAATTTGACCAGTTAAAAACATTATTGAAAAGCATTACACACAGGATCTAAATCTTTTTACAATAAGGAACTGCTTTCTATTTTGCAAAAGGTATGCAGGACTACTAATTTGCATCTTCCAATAAATTATGCATGGTTAAACAGACACATCTCTGAGCATTTAATCTTTTCACTGCCATATCCACATAGAAATCATTTTCTCTGACAAATTTGTTTATGAATATTTAATATGCTTTAAGGATTACAGCTAATAATGCTAGCTTCTAATGGCAGCTAATGTACTTGAAAGATACATAACCATCTTAAATATTTTATTCTATCTTTGCTGGCTTTATTTCTGCAGATTGAGTTATCATGTAAATCCTTACATAAAACATAAAAACACTAACAGACTCACTGCTACCATGAAAATATTAATATCTAGAAGTGTAGTTATAAAAGTACCCCACTGAAAAGCATGCAGATAGATTGCCATCAGCATAAAAGGAGAAATGATAAAGCAAAATAATTTCATTTCTACTTACCTAGTGTTGTTCAACGTTTGTCCAAAAAGATCATTTTGTAAAATATTTGGAGGGGATGAGAAAACCCCATGAAAATGAGATAAAACAGAATTGCAGACCTGGCGCAGTGTTTCAAATTGCATTTTCTCCCTTTCTTTCCCTTCTATTTTTCTTCACCACCTGTCTTAAAAGTCATCTATTTTGTACACACCATCAAATACAAATATGCCAATCAAGTTCCATATTTCTCCTGATCTCTGTAAAAACTGTGCCTAAATGAGCAGGGGCTGATAGTTAATTGTACAGTCATTATTCTTCTAATTCAGTCGTAGAAGATTTAGTACCCGAGCAGCTTTCTCCTGACTGTAGCAAGAATTCTAAACAGCAGTAAGCTTTTTGGGCATTCCCAGCTGAAGTGTGAAGCTGAGCTGCTTTCATGTACTCTACTCATATTTCTCTAAGCCTATTAAAAACACGCAGTGAATAGATGCTGTCGTCAGGAGTTTCAGCACATCTGGCTGCCAGCAATAAAATCTCAGAAGTAAAAAAAAGGAGGACAAGGCATCCTCACGCTGTTACTACTATCTAAAAGGAGGAGGATTTCTGCATCTTCCCCTCCTCCTTCCCTCCCCTGTAAAAATGACTAATATCCGTGACCATGTATGTAGAATTCTTAATTTTTTCATAATGTAATGGCAATTCTAAAGGACTGAAAGACCACTCTAAAAAAAAATGCACATAATAAACAACATGTAGCACTGAGACTGTAACAATAGATCTTTTGTCTCATATCTGAAAAGCTATACTGTATCTGAGATAACAGGATTTTAGTGCAAACATTTAAATGTAGTATCAATTCACGACTGAAGCAAACAGTATACATTCTATACCTAACCACTCTGTCAGGGATTGTGCATACAGCATCAAGGCAATGATTTACCATGCAAACTTGAACAATTACTAAAAGGAATGGCTGCATTATATATAAGCACTGCATTACAAAATGAAATGTCTTCAGTATTTTTTAAAAGTTTATTGCACTGAATCAGCCATGACAGAACTGAGAAAAATCAATCACTTCTTAGGGTGCTCCAAACCCATCTGCTTCCAGGAAAACCCACTATTTTAGGAGCCTGTGTACTGGTACACAGAAGTATCAGATATCAAAGAGCAAGAAGCAGAATCAGTCATCTAACGGAACAGAGTGAGCTTTGGCAACATAGTATGCACTGTGAATACCATGAAACGTACAGAAAATAAGTATCCCTGACTAAAAACCATTTTTTCTTTTCCTTCAATGCTTGTGCCAGAGGATGATGTTACATAACAATACAGAAAATAGTTTATCATTGTCAAATTAAAGAATAACAATTAAAAATATTTTCTTTATAATACTTTATTTTCTATCCACAGCTTTTAACATCTTAGCACTTACTACAAAATCTCCAAGTAAACAAACATAAAACGAGGTCTATTATTAAAGCTCTTCCACTGAAAGCAATTTGAATCTCAGATGATGTGGGAAAAAGCATCTTTCCAGCTAATTTAAGTGTGTTGATGTGCTCAGGAGGAAGAAGCCATCCAAGCTTCTTTGGCCAGAAGGATGGCAGCTACAACACAGATTTTATCAGAAAAAAAGAAATGGTAAGAAATTCATCTCCTGGCCCCTGTAAAAGGGATATATATGTGACTCCCTCCTACCCATGTTAAATATTTTTTTACAAATCATGAAAATATCTACTAATAAATCTGTTTGCAAAACTCATGTGAAAACCTACAAAGTACTACCCCAAATAGTTTTAATACTTTTTTTCTGTCCATAGCATACTGTGCATTATGAAAGCATTTGTATTTGAGCAATGTATTACAATTTATGATAAAAGAAATAGGCTCTATGTCTGCCAAAGATGGTAAATTTTGAGATCCTGAAGTAGGAAACAATGGACATTTGTGGCTATCTTACTATAATAAAATGAAAAAGTAATTCTTGGTAACCACCTTACTTATATTACAGAGAAGTCATGTTTGTAATGCAGGAAAATTTGCCTTTACATTCATTCCACCAAAAAACCCAAATTTTCTAATCTGCTCCAAGAAACAGTCATCTTGTCACAAAAGTTCAAGTCATTCCAATCAGTATAATATGCACCACTTCACAGTTCAGAGGCAATGTTGGCCATGGAGTAGATACAAGACCAGTATTTTATCATATATTTCAAGCACATTACCCTTTTGTTGCATGCCTTATAAATGGGCATCACAGTCAAAATGCTCTTGTAGTTACAACAAAGTGCTGAACATTTGACATTCATCTTTCTATGTCTTCCTTCTCAGATATTTAAAATGGAAGTTAGGGCATACACTCTATTTTTTCTCTTTCTTATTTTTTTTAAGATTGTCCTAAAACTACAGACAAAAGAAACATATTATAACTTTATGGGGTTTTTATTTTTATTTTGGAGTAAGGAATAAAGAGTACCCTGCAGATACTCATGCATGTAAAATGTTTCATAGGGATGTAAAAGAATACTTTTAAAGGCAAATACTTCATAGTTTCTGCTAGCAGAAAATTCAGCTATGAAGAAATGCTATTTGTGCAAATGCATATGTTTTTGGTCATCTAGAATTTTCATCAAAATTGACAGTACTATTGATTTAAAATACTATTTTTTATTTCAAAAAAAAAAGAATGGAACAGAATAAAATAGAAATGCTTTTCTTTCCTGACCCTTCTAACACACTCCAAGAACCCTTTAGCCAATAAGCTATTGTTTCCTGTATTTATTATGTGGTCTAGGGTAGTGTAGTGACCCTACTATGTGGACTTCTACTAACATCTCTTTTAGGTACTTCCACCTTTTCCAAAATGTCATCATTCATCTGGGAAGAATCAAGGAAGTAAGGAGACCTAACAAGAAGAGGCTGGAGGGAATGGAATGAACGAGCAGGAGCAAAGTAGGCTCTGCCCACTGAAGTACCTGTCCTTTGAGAACCAGAATGAAATTGACAATCAAAAGAAGTCAGTAGAACCACACATAAAATGTATTGTCTGTACATTGATATTGTTTGTGAACAAAATGGAACAGGTACTATTTACCCTATTTCAGTGCTGTTACAGATCTTCAAATGTGTCACTGTTTCTTACACTAAAAAATTCCTGTTGGGAAGGGCAGTGATTCAGCGTAATTTCTAAGGCTCAGGAAATTATACCCTCAGCGTTCCCAAATTAAAAGCTTCAGATAATAATGTTGAAAAAGACGGGGATTACTTTTCTGCCTATTTGATATTTAACTAGAGATCTCCTTTTCTGTTCTTCAGGGCTTCTCAGTCTATACTCTTTAATATCCACACTAGAAGAAAAAGATGTCTGATATGCACAGGCTTCTTTCTTTTGGAACACCCCTAATTGTGTACTTAATAAGCACCAGGTAAGCCAAGCACTGCTTAAACACTTCTGTTTCTAGCATTTCCTATCCTCTGAGGGCCTCATTAAAATAATTTTGACAGTGATCTTTATTATGGTATTTGGTGTATTTATACTTGCAAAAAGATATGTGTACATGCTCTTGCTATTTATGGTTTCATAATAATATATTTCATTTTCACGCAAATTTTATCAAGGATTTTATGGAAATGAAGACCAAGTACTTTAAAGATACTGCAGAGAAAAAGCAAAATGAGTACTAGATAGTCTGAACTACCTGACATGGTTGACAGCCTATTTCAAAATGAAAAGACAAGCCTGAGAAAGCATCATTGGATCCATTAAGCCAAGCTACATTGAGGTCCATACAGATACCTTTCTCTGTAGCCAAACTGAATCTTAATAAAGGTCCACCAGATACAAGCTTTTAAGATGAAAAGTTAACTAGAAATCTCCCAAATATGAGGTTTTCAAATTTATATGAAATATTTCTATTTCAAACATAAGATTAAACTTCCTGGAATTGATTCTAGATTTCAGAAATGTAAATCTATTATACAAGAAAGTTGACAATATATATAAATATGTTATCTCCAACATTACTTACATGCATCACTTCTTATTATAGGCATACAAAAAAGATTTCACAGGACATTGTAGTTTAAACAAGGTAGAGTCATACAAACTTATTAAAGCTATACATTACAGCTTATAGGACAAAGATTTTTCTATGATAAAAGATACTATCAAGAACAATTTTGGATTCAATTCCATTTTAATCTACAGGATAGTATGTAAGTATAGTTTGATGGAAATGCAGAAGAAAATTGTAGAGCTAAGTCACTTGGAGTTTGGGGATAAAAGTGGAATTTTTGAAATGTACAGAAAGTCTAATGTCTACTGTTTTTTCCATCTAGATACTACATAAAACTTTGTAATTAATAGCACATAAGTACCTGTATTTATAAACACCACCATCACTCTCCATTATGCCCTTATCAAAGCACTTAGTTAAATACTCATGATCAAAAAATTTTGACTGACATCTATTTTGAAAAGAATAAACCTCTGAACAAATTCTTTTCAAAGAGGTAAGTTAACAACAGTGGCCTTGGACATTAAATAGTGTTGTATTATTACTGTTTATAGGACTAGTCCTTTTGGGTCAGCTCCAAGGCAGGACATGATTTTAAGGACAACTGGAAATTCCATTCAAGGAATTTTACTTCACTACTGCAAGTGAAATGCAAACAGACTTTCTTTTGGAATAAAGCACACACCCATTTGTATTTCATCACGTCAATGTTCAAAGGTTCAGTTTCACAAGAGAAGTTTATCTAATGCAAAATCCGTAACAAGAAATTTAAACACATAACAACAGCACTCATAGAAGCGAGTATTCTGAATACTTACTATAGGAAATAATAAAGAAAGGGACACTAATAAAGCCTCAAACCCAAAAGGATAAAAGTACCTAAATCCAGGCTACAGGGAAGCATCAGTCTCTGTCCAAGACCTGTAAAAATGAATCTTCTTGTTCTGCTGTTGCCTGAGCAGTCATTCCAAATGCACCATTCTTCTTATTACAGGTAGCTGGGCCATTAGAACAGTGTTAGGAAGCATGGAAAACTGAGTCCCAGGTTTCTCTACTGGCTTCCTAAAATATGCCCACAAAGTTTTTATCAACATGCCCCTGGTTATTCCTAAGGGAATTTGTCTTTGCTGTTGACACTGTTCTGTCTCCCGTAAAATAATTAAATATTGAAAGAACTATTTAATTCACTGAGTTAAACATTAATCAAGAATGGAAAAGTGATACTGATTTTAATCCTTGGTAGTCAGGTCACAGATCTACAATGGAAGATACTGAAATTCCAGCTAAGAGAGCAAAGCTCGTTACAGAAAATATCCACTACTAAAGTATAGTAATGTAAAAGAAAGTAAATTCATCCTCATCTCACACCATAACATATTGGGGTTTTTTCTTCTGTTTTATTCTCAGCATCTTCACATTTCTTTATTTCTTTTTTGAGGCACTCCATTTAATTCTTCTCAGTATCCCTCTTCATAATTCTCCCATGTAGCCATTTAAATTAATCTATACTCTTCCATTAGTGTAAGTTACACTGTTTGGGCCAATAGATGAGATTTAGAAATCTGGACAGTCTGTTTATCCCTTTTTTCCTCTATACTACCATCTATCATCATGACTAATATGCTTGAGGTGACTGGGTAATTTCATAGGGCATAAGTATTTATATAGTTAAATTCCAGCAATCTCTGTGAAAATTTGTGTCATCACAGGAGGACAAAGACCCAAGTCAGTGTGCATGGAGGAAGAGTGGGTAGAACTGAGAACCATTACTCATTGACTTTTACAGCAGAAAGACAGTCAGAGCATGGTCAGCAAATAGCCACAACACTGCCATCTGAACTTAGGCAAAATTATCAAAAGTGATAGGAAAAGTTGCTTAAGTTATTGTGGTCCTCCACCACAACACAGAAGAATTAGGATGAAAAAACATGATATTCCTATATTCATGATATTCAGCTATAGGCTGTACTGATTCTGGAGCTCATGGAACTGCCTCCGAGGTGTATTTAACTCCCCCTTCTTCATTTTCTATCAGATTTTCTATTAGAGGCATCCCACGCAGAAAGAACTCACAAAAGTTTCTCCTGTTCCACCAACATTAATATCGAACAATGAAATAATAATAATTTATTCTTAGAATAAGCGTCAAAAAAGAGTTAATTATTACAAACCTTGTAAGCATATTCTCTATTAAATGCTTTAGGATATGAAGCTTAAGTGATGTGATTAAGGTTTCAGGTAAGAGTAATGTCAGTAGTCCACACAGGAAGTGTGGACCCCAAGCCCTTGTCTTGCTTGCTGTGCAGGATACTAGAACTTTGCCATTCCAAAGTCTGTTGAAATACATTCCTTGTAGCATCAAGTGTTAAGTAGCCTAATTCCAGTGAGATCAGGGATAACACTGCATGCCAACAGCCTTTGGATTAAGGCCCAAAAGCACAGTTCAACACTGTGCCTCTAGCACGTTCCCAGATACTGGAGTTGCTCTAGTGCCAGCAGAAGCAGCCTGTACTCTGCTCCTCAGTCACGAACTCGCCCAGCAAGTACAACAACACCCAAAATGGTAAGGAGGATGCTCTCATTAACCTACTTACTTTGAGGATAAAGTAAGCTGTCAGTTTACCTTTAGCGCCTTTACAGGTATCTGGATATTCCCATCTCTGAAAATTCTCAGTACTTATGTCTTCGACACACAGAGAAACTGTCTACTTTTTAATAAAAGCAAAACTAACCTGGACATCTATAGATTCTCAAGGAAGTCAAGGAGTACAAAGTACACCAGCCCAAAAAGCTAAGTCTTGACGGTAAATTCCAGGGCAGCTTTGGACTCCCTAAGTAGAAAAGTGCCAACTGTCCTTTATTAGATGTGCTGAGTTCTGTGAGGACACAACTCATTTCCCTGCATCTCGTCATGGTCTAAGTAAATGAAAGAAATAATCATGATCCACTGATCAGGACACCTTTAAAACTTCCTAGAAAGTGGCCAACATGTTAGACATCATCTTTTGCCTGCATACTTACTGCTTAGGAAAGAATATATTCTACAAATAAAATACTTGGAAGCTGATATTTTGTATTTTTAATCAGTTTTTTTAAATGAAATTTTAAACCTGTGAAATGATAAAATAAAGACTTGAGAAAGTTAAATGTCAGATGACTTACAATAAATACTTTTACTGACAAAATAACTCCACGTTTTTTAAAACTCAGATAACACAATGGTAGGTCTAACTTTGTTCCTTACACAGATACTAGGAAATGTGCCATATGCTCACTTGGGAAATCCTACTGTTAGGGCTGGTATGGACACATACAAAAGCTGGCACTGACCACACACACATTGCGCATTTGAGGATGAGTAAGACGGGAAAAAAACCAAACAAATTAGACAAAGGATATAGGAAAATCATAATTTGAAAACCTATTGTTATTTATTATGACAGACCACACCACAACAGTACTAATTCTTGAAATGAATAAGTAAATATGCCTCACAACTGGGTATACCTCCCAGTATAATTATTTTTAAGACATCTCTAACATGAGTAACTTTGACTTATTGTTTAATTTCCTTAGCTCAGTATAAATTACGGCTTCTCAAACCTCTCTGTGGAATTATCTTTAATACATTAGCTGAAAGGCAATATGGGAAGTATTATTTAAATATGACAAGGCATAGAATACTTGCAAATAATTACATAAAATGTATAATTTTAATTATTTCTCATATCTTTTTTTCTTCTGAATATTACACAATATATACAGCTTGCTTGGTCTGCAATAAAATTCCAGTGCTGCCTTCTACCTCATTTGCCAGTTCTGGGCTTTTCTAACTATTCCTTGCTTAGGGAAGTCTATGCTTAAAAATGAAGGTGTTACTGATTTTAGGCAAATTCAGAAGTTGAATTTAGATTGTTTGACCTTAAAAACAAAGACACCCAGATTCATCCCACCTTAATGTAGATGACTAAGGAGTGCAATTTGGAAAGCTAGCCACCTTTTCCTTCCTGTATGATTAATAGAAAGAAAGAGGAACATGTAGAGGGAAAAAATCATGTGACCCAAAATTGCATGAGCACCCAAAAACAGATTTAATGAACTGTTCCTGTGCTTGTCTACTTACTTTATTTTTGGTTTCATTTCTATTGCTATATCTGAGAACACTTTCCAGTTCCTGCCTTAGCTGTGTTCTGACACCAAAAAAATACAGGTGTGTGCATTCTCTCCCTTTTTCCCACTCATGCATTTTCCCCACATATAACACAGATGTTTTAGGGATCTTCACGGTTTCTAGCAAAACTCCTATTGATGGCAGATGTCATATATAAAAAAGAAGCCTTCAAATCTAGGGAAATGGGTTTTTTTTTATCCTGACCTAAGACATAATTTATATAAAGAGCTACTGAGGCAGAAATTGCATTTGACAAACAAGAAAGCTAACCTGTTTTTCTAATAAATGTATAGAAATCACTTCTTCAATCTGCAAGAGCACGATTCTACTTTGTACTAAAATAACTCATAAATGTTACTAATTTTTTTTCCATTTCTGCAGGGCTGACCAGCTTCCTATAGGAGAAATACATCTCCACAAAATAAATTTCTTGAAACTCTGGATCAAATTATGGTTCCATAATCAGTTCTCTGCTTTCCCAGAGTTCTGATAGTTTACTGAAATGGCTAAGCATCTTAACTTTTTAGTGTGAATGCATACATTTGTCCATGTCCATACATGTAGTATACAATATATAAATAACATTTCTAAAAGTATTGAAGGAATACTATTAAGGTGAAAGAATCAGAGTTAGAAAAGATCTAAGTGAGACCTCATTCCCCTCACTAAAGCAATAGCTCCTTTTCCAACAGGAACATCCAATTTTCAATATACTGGTTGAAGAAGTAGAGAAGTCTGTGTAATACTAAAGGATGCAAAAGCTCAATATTCAGTAGATGCTGCACCTTGTAGAACATGTGGTTTAGAATAGTATATTTCAACCAGTTTTACCTTCAGCTGACTTACAATCAATTGATATTTTCTTGCACCTCATAATAGTACATGAATCCTGCTTTATGCCTCATTTGCAGTTCTGGATGGTTCACCAATAAGATGTGTCTCACTAGACAAGAACTGCTGGCCTAGAACAGAGATTTGATTGATTTTTGCAACAGTGCACTGAAAACTTCATCTGCTACAGAAGAGATTTCTGTTCCTCACTTTTATAAAAACTGATCATTTTTCACCTTTCAAAACCACAAAAGTTGATTTAAACACTACTAAAAAAGCATTATGCATGATTAATAATGTAAAATACTAGAAACAGGATCTGAAAATACACTCACTAACAGTTTGCAGACACCTGTCTTTCCTCTCCATTTCAGGATGAAGTATTTAAGGTGCAAGTTAATTTCTTCAGTGCTCACAGGCAGTTTGTACTTATACCCATTATTCTCCAAGTTATAGAAATTTAAGCAAGCAGTCAGCAAAAAACAAATCCTACAACAGTCCAAAAAGGATTATCAATTACGTAAATGCCACCAACAGAAATGATTCCAATATATACACTCAGATGAAGAGATAATGTTTTCTTCATGAAAGACACAGTTACCACAGTTACGACATCCTTTACACAAGCGCTTTTTTGGTGAGCAAGCTGATCATAAAGTACCTTGTTATGCAAAGAAAATAACAATTGCATTGATCCTGAAATCCATGGTAGTTATACATTGCAGAAATGATTTCTCATTCACAATGAATTCGGGAGTTTAATTAATTTTAGAAATGACTTTTTTCACTTGGAAAATATCTTGAGATTATTACCATATCTCTATTTTCAGATGACTGATTTGGTCCTTAAAGGTCCAAACTTGTGTTGGGTGTCAATGTGTCCAGGTGATCTGTGATGGAAACAAAGACTAATATATGTGCAAACTAAAAGATAGATAATTGTCCAAATGACAATAATATTAAAATCAGTCTTTTCATTTAGCATAACAGAGGCTATGAAAACACATCTATGCACTGGATTGTGTATTAATTTTTGCTGCTCAGTCCACTGGTTAAAAATTTGAGCCTTCCATATCTTGGGGATGAGTTCAAAGAGACTAATTTATCTTCCTTTCATGTCATTATGAGATTTATGGTCTCCTGGGTTGCTCCTATATTCAACTGATTGGAATACCAGAAGAATATTTTCCTGATGATCACACACTTCTGGAATTCAATTCCTTTGACAGTGTCATGGAGCATGGATTTTATAAGCATTAAGGCTGTATAAATATTTTACTTTGGAAAGATTTCCATTTAATACAGAAGTTCTGTAGTGGAATAAAGGCATCATTGGCCACTTGGGAAGGGAGTAGGGGTTAATTTCATAATTGATTGTTGTAACTGTAAGGTTTCATGATACTTGGTGACATACCACAGAATAAATTCCTAAATAAATCTCATTTTCAGATAGAAAAAAAAAGTGCTTCTGAAAGAAATATCTGTATGCCACATAGAGAGTGAAATTTCAAATCCTTGTCTTGAACAAAATCTCCTGGTTTGGTTGGCTTTGCTAAGCTTAACACTGAAAACAACTGACAGCATTTGGGAATATCTACCAAAAAGGACACTAACATTCTTATATATGCTCTTAATCACCTGAAGGAGAAGTAAAGTAAAGTAGGTGAAAATTATCCAGATCTATGTTAGTGCATCAATCATTACTGCAATGCAGTTTATCGCCATCCAAAACAATTTTTTTGAAAAGTTGAGACACTATAAATACTGTACTTAATATCCAAAGCTCGAAAGTTTGAGTTCCATCTACAAAATATTCCTATCTTTTCCATTATTAAAGTGACATATCTTCCTCTTCTCCTTCTCACTCTGGTTCTCAGGGTCTTTAGAAGTGACATTCTAATTTTGGAAAGAATGTCTGCATTAAAAAATCTGCTGAGTAGAAATTAAATTATACTTGACTTCAATTTTACTTTATTCAGAAGATCAAATTTCTTGCTTCAGATATTGATACATATTTTTAAAATGAGAGTCAGTTCTTCAGTCTTCATTGCATGTACTTGAGACACAAGAAGCACCCAAATTACGCATTGTTTTATAAGAAATGCATATCCAGTTATATTTGGTTTCTTTCAAGAATATGTTTTTGTTCTAGACCTTGCTAATAGATGGTACAGGAAGATTAATCACTACATGACCATTTTAGGAATAAAATACAATTATCTCATCCTAGTGAGGAGGTGGAATTACTGAACTAATCTTTGAGTTGTCAAATTTCTTATATTCTTATATTATAAAAGGGTTGACATTGTTGAACTAATTTTGACTCCTCTTCTAGCTTAAATATTTTTCACAGTTCTAACTGCAGGACAAAGATGCAACTCAAGCAGGTCATTTTTTGTCAGCCCAGCACCTCATGCCAGATTCAAAAAGATTCAATTAAAATTAATCTACCTCTTCAAAAAAAATCGGGTTTGTGCACTGATTTGGAACTTTAGAATGAAATGTCCTTCTGAAGCTTAGCAATTTATTTGGCATTAGAAAGCAAATCAGATGTTTTTTGCTTTAATCTCCTTGGCCTTGCTAGGTATTTGTGAAATTTTTTTAGGTGATCATCAAGAACTCATTTAAAATCCAATATTTTCACAAAGTCATTACAAATGTAACTTCTTGCAGCCAAAATGCATTTCTTTATATCGCAACCTTACCATAAGAACTCCTCTTCTTGCCATTTTCTTTTTACAAAGAAAATGGGGTTTCTGCAGCAAAGTTCATGGCTCGTCTTATTACATGCTGCATAATGGAAACTTGCTTCGGCAGATAAATTACATCTGGGGGCCAATTCAAGCAGATAATACCAGCTGACAAAACAGCGGAGCAGAAATCCAGAAAGCTGTGTTTGGAGCAACTTAACCTCTTGATATTCTATGAAGATGATAGACTTTCTGAGGTCCCTAATAGCATTTTCAGGAAGCTCAGTGCTGCAGAACCGGGCACTTGCTGAAGTCATTTTCTAAAAACATCAGGGCACAGTTACAGGGAACAGAGCTGCATAGTGCAGGAAGTCAGAACAAGTTGCACGTATACACAACCCACTGCATATCATATACAGATATTACATTGGATTTTAGAGCACCACTTTAAGAGTCACTGACTTCAGGTCACCTACATTTCCTACTTAACTGGAAATGACATTGTACTGCACTACTTTGCTGCAACCATTCCCTTAAAATGTCTGTGGCTGTCTTATTCTTGTTAGTAAAGAATGGACAGCTCTGTTTTTTCTGAAAGGTATAAAATTATGATTTCTCAAAGCTTGGGAGACAAGTATCCAATTAGTTCACCACAAAACTGAAAGGACGCTTGGGATTGGTTTCAGAATTATTGGTTGTGAAGTGAGAAAAAGAAGTGAACTACATCATGGAGAAAGTAAAAGAAGTGGCTTAGAGAATTAAAGAATGTCTGTCTTTAGGGTGAAAAAATATCATGGGTATATCTTTGAAACCACTTTCAATGTCTAGCCAGAGTTTGGTTTTGTTTCTCACACTGGTGGAAAAGAGATAGCGATACACAAAAAAATAAGTTAATAAAATAACTAACTAAATAAATAATTCTATAAGGACATTCCAGAGTAGGCAAAGGGATGAAAGGATATGTCTTGAAGAAGGGCAGAAAAAGAAATTGAATAATCATGCTATAGAAAAGGTACAAAGAAAATCGTATTGCTTAATAATGTAACTTTGAATTATGAAAATATGGTCACCCTGGTCCTATTACATTCATTATTGTACTTACAAATATTACATTATTATTGTTACATTTTTTCCTCAAATCTGACTTAATAAAATAGATTGACAGGTACTAAAATTTTTAATCTTACCATCTAAAAGATAAGTAACAACTAAATTACACTAAAGAAGTGATTTCTTTATCATTTGTGACTTCTAGAGACACAAAGGAAAAGCCAAAGAAATTGCACCAGTCCATTTGCACCAGACCATTTGCATGCCATCTCACAGTTCTAGAATTTTCCTTTTCTCTTTCTCTCTTTTACAAACAGATTATCTTTCTCAAACAAAAAGGATCCAAAATTGTAGCTGCCATTGGTCAAAGGCCCAATGCTACTCAGTATAGGTTCTACAGCTAGATAAAGGTTCTGCTTAAAATAATCATAAAAGGTATATTTTAATAAATCATAATCAGTTAGAGAAAATAACAGGGGAGGAAGGGAAGCAATGCACAGCTCAGACAAACGCCACAGATGTCACAGTGTGGCTGCAGGTCCTGAACGTTGTGTCAGAGATGACACTGCCCATGAGAGCAGGAGATCCACAGAACCAATATTAGGAGACAAAGAACTGTACAAGGAGTTTCATTTCTCAAAAAACAGACAATTCTGCAAAGGTAATGGAGAGAAAAAACTACACCTCTTTTTCAGAATATGCTACAACCTGCTACAACCTAATAATGACAGGTAGAAATAAAGTGTACCCACTCTGGGTAGCCTGGACTGTTAATGGACAATGTAAATATCTTTCAGGAACTCCTTACAGAGACCTTGCCTTACAAAGAATATCAAAATCCTTATTCATCTTCATGTGTGGGTGTAGCTTAATCCTTGTCGTGTCTAATTATTTAATTAAAATTTCTGCACTAAAGGATTTCTGACTTTCTATATTTCACAAATACATGCACTAAAGGATTTTGACTTTCTTAGACCCAAGGTGGTACTTCTCAATAATTAAATACTGTACTTTCTCTGGCTCTCTTCCCACAGATTTCAATTGCTTCCTCTGGCCATAGTTATTATTAAATTATTTTTTAATGTCATGTGAGATTGAGACTGCAAATAAATTTAACTTCAGTTTCTACCTAAAAACTGGAACAGCCACGAAATGCTGATCCACACCTATAATCCTATGTGTAGATGAATTAAATAATTAGAAGAGCAGTTCTGTGAAGAAAAACCTAATTTATTTGTTCTAAACTATTATCTCAAGAATCATAGAAAGTGTACAATCAAATGAAAGCACAAGAAACACAAGAAACAAAAGCAAAACTACTGAGAGTAGTTTTCAGATTGACATTTTACTTTACAGCTCTAAGGACTACTAAAGTGGTAAAAAATGCTGGATTGGGAGTAGGAAGATGAAAATAAAACCTTATTCAGATGAGTTCCACTTCTGTAAAACCTAAATATTTAGTCAATATGTTAAAAATATTGTAGAGTACCTCTAGAGACCTTTGCGTCCTGTTCTAGCGCCACGGAAAGTCATTGTGAGGCCTTTGCAGTCATGCATGGAAACGAGTACTGATTCAATTTTAAACTCAACCTGCAAATTTCTTGTAGAGTATTAGACTAATTCATTAAGTGAAAGAATATAATTATGTTTATCAACAATTGTGGGGTTTTGCTACTGTGGTAGTTAAAATGTCTCAAAAAAATCAAATTTTTTATGCCTTACATGAAGAATTCTAAAAGGTTTAGAGACACTGTTGTCTGAGCATGAACAAATCTGCACACAGCTTTATCAGTCTGATTCTTGAATGCCAACACAATTTAAATACTTTCTCTACATAATTATTTTAATATTTCTCACTGTATTTAAATATGTCAGCAGCTAAAAGAAATAGGTTAAAAATTTAAAATACTTATATTTTATTTGAGAATCAGGTAAAATACTTTTGCTTTCAAATATGCTTAGTCTCCACGGGTCCAAGTAAAGGGGTTTTGACACATCTGGCCTAGAAATCTATCAACTCAGGTACTCAGAAATAGAAACAATCAAAACCAGATGTTGCACTACAGGGACATGTCATAAGTCTTGCCGCAGAAAAATAGTGATAATCTCAAGAAATGGGCAGTTTTCAGCTTTTCAAAAATAAGTATAATTGACTGACTTTAATGTTACACTGTCATATTTTAAGTTGCAATAAACTACCATCAGTGCTATTCTCAGTGTCAGTTGTTCATGATCCAGCAATTAAAGAAGAATCATTTTTAAAAGATATAAACATGAAACAGATGGACACACACTTTCATTTTCAAATTCATGCTGCTCTTTCATGTTTCTTGTCTCACTTATGCCTGCTTTTTTCCTCTCTCCTTCTTTTTCTCTCTTGTTTTGGTCTCTTTTCCTCTCTATTCACACCCTGACATCCCCAACTGCAGTCCCAAAAGACAGATCCTATGCTGCCAGCTCATACTGGCATTCCTCCCAAGAATGGAAGCGAAGGGACACAGGAAACCACTTTCAATGCTACTGCTATTTGGTGACACAACAGAATAAAGCCTTTATATGTGGGAAGCACATGTATACATTTCATAAAGAACACATGCACAAATCCTTCAGATCCTAGTAGCCTCTTGTTTGCATTTCTCACTCAGAATAAAATACATCCTCCAAGCCTCCTATATAGTATGTGGAAACCACCATAAAAACCCCCTTTCTTTTCTGAAGTAACAGGGTTGATAGAATATAATAAACCCTCAAATACATATGTATCACTGAAAGGAGAAAACAAGGGAGAGGGAAGTAGGATATATCTTTACTGTGTCTGCTGGCCTGGAAAATAAATACTGCTGTTGTGCAACTCTGCAGCTGCTTACTCTCTCAATTTGTTGTTTTTGTTCTGGTTTTTATGATTTAATCTCATATCCTTACAGTTAATCTGAAAAGGGTTCAGGCAGCTTTATTTATTAGTCTTCCTTCAAATCATGAGATTACAGATCATGATCTTTTCCTATACCAAGAACCAATTCTCTCTTTGTGACAAGGCTCAACCTCTGATAGATGTAGCAGGAATAAATTGACTTATAACACATTAAAATGAACATTTCACAATATTTTCACTTTCTTTTTTTCATTGAATTTCATGAAAAATATCCTTGAGGAAGTTTTTCTTCCATTAATATAATGCCTGAAAAATATATATTGTAAAATTAAAGTCATCATTTTAAAATTTTGAAGAACATTTTGGATTCCTAAAATACAGATTAGGGAAAATAATAATAATTTTTTAAAACCCTCAAAAATCCACATCTACCTGAACTGCTTCAGATATATATTAATAGCTGTGTCATTGTAACCTTGCTTTGGGAAGATGCATGAGTCGTTTACTACTTTTAGAGAGCTATGTATATGTACAGAATAAAGGTTTGTGAAGCAATACTTCTGGAATGCCACAAAATATTTACAGTTTAAAACACTGAGTTCATATGTGGAAAATTACTGAAATGGCTTTTCAATGGATCCTACTGAGAGAAAAAAAATAATTATTTTAAAAGCTAAGTATGGCAACACCGCATAAAGATCTAACAATTCAGGCAAAGAGAATGACAAATAAAAAGCTTCATAGGTTCCTTGTTTCCCAGATTTTAATTTTAGGGTGTTGTACACATTTTAATAGGACATTATAAAGACGGGCTTGGAATGAAGAAAACAACCATTTCACAAGCTGATTGCCTCCTGCAGAATGACTGAAAAAAAAAGAGATTATGTCTGTTCAAATTATTTTTCTTCAAGAAATAAAACACATATTGTATGATGAGTAGTGTAGATCTTGGAAACAATAGACTACATGAAAGATCTTAATGAAAATAAAATAAAATCAGACCCCTTTGCCTAATCTCAGAATTAACGTGAATCTGCAAATCAAAGAACTGCGGCTACAAATCTACCATCTGTGCTCAGCAGACCTCAGAATAGACCTTCTGAATCTATGGATTGCTTAAAATAATATTTCACATTTCTTGGATTCACGTCATTTTGCAGTTTTCAGGGAATCTGGTGTTACACTGTATCAGCATTCATACAACCTGCACATAAGGTTAAGTCTGTGAAAACCACTACATATGATCACAGTTCAACTGTGCTTAGCACAAAAGCTCCATGTGGGACAAATTCCATTGGTCTCACCTCAAATAATGTCAAATACACCATGACCATTTAGTGAATCATACACATGTGCCTACTGGCCCTGCCCTACCCACAGGTTTACTACATAAAAAGCAGTAAAAGCACCACGGGCCAGATTGTAAATACTGTGGTAAAGAATTTAAACTGAAAGAGGGTAGATTTAGGCTAGATATAAGGAAGAAAATCTTTACTGTGAGGGTAGTGCCACACAGAACTGGTTATCCAGAAAAGCTGTGGATGGCCCCATCTCTGGAAATGTTCAAGGCCAGGCTGGATGGGCTTTGAGCAGTGGCAGGTAGGGGGGGTCTAGATGATTTTAAAGTTGCAGTCTAAGTCACGCTATGATTCTATTATATGAACTAAAAAAAAATGTAATGAAAAACTGTTCTGCTCTTGTTAAGTACGACTTACTTCTGAGCATATTTTTTTTAGATTTTGCTTTTTTCTGTTATGGCATCCAATATAAGAAACATGTTTTGGAGGATGTGTAATCCAAAATCATTCATTCTAGTCTTCTTCAGGCAAAACAAAATAGATCAGTCAGAGAAGATCTATAAACAAGTACCTATCTATCTGTCTAAACAGGCTGGGATCTATCAATTGCAAATGGGACTGTTGCTTACATCAAGGAAACAGAATAGTAGTCTAATGGTTGAAACAATAAAATTTTAATGAAGAATAATACTAGTAAAGAGAACAGGAAAAAAAATATGGTGAGTACTATTCAAGTATGGAAAAACAAAAAAGCACAACAAGAAAAGACACGGTAAGGAGTGAGACAGAAAGGACATTGATGACCTTGAGATTAAAGGAGTGAATGTTGCCCTTTACTCTGTGACCAACATGTTTCCAGATGACCAAGATAAGATATATGATACTTGATTAAAGAACTTCTAAGCAATGATTGCTGCAACACCCATGGAAGCTACAAAAAGAGGTAAAAAAATTTGACAAAAAGAATATATTTTACTTTTCTAGTCAAATCATAACCCAAATGTATAAAGTCTTAGCAATACCTTTCTTTTCACAAGTGGTTATTGGTTTTAACATTTTGAAATTATTTTTTGTGTCAAAACTAATGTCCTTCTGATGAAAAATAAGACAGAAAATACAGTTCTCACTTTCTACTTTTGTTTCTATTTACATACATCCATTATTGTGATTATGCAAGGCAAGCAACAACCACTTCTAAATACTTGAGACTTTTTTGTTTATTTCTTTATTATTTTGGACATTTTGAATGGCCAAGTTTTTCTTAAAGAATTCCTTCATGTAGATAAATAGTCTAACATACTAGTTGGTGGCTAAATTTCTGCAGATACCTAGTTGAACTCTGGGATAGTCTTTCTCAGAACTGTTGATATTCTCATCTAAAAGCCCATTTGAATGGGCATCACAGAGGAATCTTTTAGACCTTCCATTAGAACCAGAAAAAAAATATATGTGAGGAACATTAGGGAATAAAATTATTCAGAAGACCCTCTATCCTTCAGTAGCATATAATATGTATCATATTCTAAGCATATTTGTATATGTTAATTAGGGAACATCAGTATTATTATCCAAATAAAATATGAAGAGGCTAATGACTGAAAAGACTATCTGAACTTAAATAATATATCAAGTAGAAGTAATCACAATCAGCAAAACAGTTCTGATTTCAGACACAAACCCTACATTCATCCTGTTGGAAAGTATTACTTTATACTGTCCATGTTTATCATTTAACTCTATTTAGGGTAAATACATATTGCACATCTCAATTATACATTTATTCATATATCACTCTCTACCTCCATATTTCTGCATGCATATAATACAAAACACTTTCAGAGTTAAATTTCTGCTGCTAACAAGGGTTTGGAATTTTTTTTTATTATCTTGTTATCTATGATACCAATTTCCTGGCAAAATTAGTGGGAAAAAATGAGCCACAAGAGAATCAGTCTGTCTCTCCTGCTCTCTAATGTCAGGTTAGGGTGCCAGTTGTGTTTTTCCGACACTATACATCTAACTGAGGAGCACTCAGGACAACTAAGTACTCAACCCAACAGCCAAAATCAGAGCAAACAGCAATAGGCAGAAGACATTAAACAAAAAAGGTTAAATTCATTACATTCAATTTGCTCTCATGCAAGACCAAAAATAAGAAATAAAATATGGGGGAATACAAGATGTAAAGAAAAATGAAAACTATTTTCCTTATACTAAATGGAAAAGATACTATATATGTCTAATTTCTTTCAGGCTCACAGAATAAATGTTGTAATGAGGTCATTTCTGGGCAGCAGAGAAAAGCTGCCAGATTACACTGCTCTGGCTGCCAGATTCCAAGGCAGTTGGAGGTCTCTCACACGCGCATGAGGATATCATTTCCATGGAAACACCTGAGCAACCGCGCTCTCATCTTTCCCTTCCCACCATATTTAAAGTTCTATAGCAGCGTGGTTTATGAAAAAATTAAATCCATTCAATGAAACCATTTTTAGTTTTGTGTTCCCATAAAACCCAGCCACTGAGATTGAGAGTTTTCTGGTGCCTCTTGGAATAATCACATTAAGAAAAAGAGAGGGAAGTTCTTGTTCCAGTCTCTGGCTAAACCAACTCTTACTACATTAGCACTAAGAGTTACAGTTTCAAACAACACAAGTAACGCCAATTTAAATCAGGGAAGAAAAAAAATATTTATACTAGTGACAGTAGCTAACAGCAAGAAACTGAGAAACCATGAAAAGACTCAGGTCATTACACAAGGATTTCACCATCCTCAATACTATGTACTGCAAGTACAATCAGATGTCTTAATTCAGTAGTCTGAACAGATGCTGTCTTCCATTAATCTGCCTTTTTGAGTCCTATTTTGGATTTGCTATAGTGACCACAAAAGAAATATGGTGACATTCTGCACAGCACAATTACTGTAATTTGACCAAGTTGCAAGCACATGGACAAACTCTGTCACACTGCAACTATCATGTCCCACATTTTTTGAGTGAGAAGGAATGAAGAGCACACACTGGCTATGACCATCTGAAACCAACAAAAGGCTTCTCAGTGCTGCTTCAAAATGCCCAGTATGTATTTTATAGGCTACAGAATAAAAACAAGACAAAATTATAAAAGATAAAATCAGTTTTGTAGCATAAATTCATCAGATCTTACCAGGATAATCATTAAATATTTTCTTACCTGTCTGATGTGTCACTTGTTACTGGATGCTTTACTGTTGAGCCATTCTTAACTGAGTCTTGTCTTGTGAGCCCTTGAGATCTGTTTTTGTCCAAAGCTTGTGTGGATATGTCACCTGGTGGTCCCTGGTACTGCGGATGCTCCTGCAGTTTTGCTTTTTTCTCTTGAGGTGCTTCCTCATTCCTCAGAGCTCTCACTCCTTCCTGGTCCGGCGGCTGCGGCGCGTGTGAGCCGCTGTTATAGAACCAGGCTCCCGATTTCGTGAGGATTTCCTGTTGTTTTCGGCACAAGTTACAGACCCACATTACCTGTGCAGACACATTTAAATGCAAAATCCATTAGCTCATGAACACTGTATGCAACATTTCCAGCAAGCACACATCAACTGACTGTTACCATTTCCAAAGGTAGAAGACTACAGCTTTAATTCTATTAAAATTACAATATCTTAGCTACAATATAATAAAGTATGTCTGTAAAACCTTGGAGTAACTGGTTTTCAAAAAAAAATACAAACAAAAATACTTTCAGTCTTTTTTTTTTCATTATTGGTAGTGTAAGGAAAAGCAACAGATAGTAGCAATAGAAATGAAAAGGTTCTAATACTGAGGTTCCAATGGTAATAAATGCAAGCTTTGAAAACTAACACTATAATTTGAGGATGACAGAAAAAATGAATTAAAAAATCATTGACATTTTAATCCATTTTAATTCTCTCACTAAGGAAGGAACTTTAGAAAAAGTCATCTGCTGTTGCAAACAAGTCATTTTATAATTCTCCAAAATGCTCTGCTAATTTTCTTCCATGGTGTTCTGTAGCCAATGCCTACTTGAAGATGCTGACTTCAAGATGTGACTTCAATTCCATAGCAATTTTAACTTAAAGCTGTTTTATAACTAAAATAACACAATGGATAAGGTGGTGTTTTTCTCCACTTGTCACCCACAATTTAGCTTGCACTATATGCTTACTAAATTATACAAGCATTACAGCATTACAGAGCTTCCCAGTCGTTTGATCCTGCATGTAGTAATGAGATTTTTTTAATATTCTAAAATGTACTTCTTTGCAAAGCTTTTGTATCTGATCACCCTAGTCCTGGCAGTTCAGGAAATCAACACAAATTATCTGTGATAAGTTAATTTCATAATAACAGACAGTTATTATGTTATATGAGAATAAATCAGAATGCAGTGAATCAAATACAACACACCAGCCATGAACACATTCAAACTGATTACTGTGTTACCCTAAAATTTGGATTGCAGACAGTATTAATTCACTGCAAGTTTCCTCCTCCGCTCTTTAATCTTCATTTTTCTTAATCCTTAGCTTTCTTTTCTTTTTCTTTCTCTTCCCTTTATATATTTTTGTTTGAATTCACAGACAAAATTGTACCAGTTTTACTATATATTCCTTGAATGTCTATGCTCAGCCTTCAATGTCTCCAGTTCTAATCCTACAGCGAGCTGGTGGTTTTTTCCAATGGTTTGGAGTTTAGGACGTGCAAAGACTTACATCAACATTCATCACTCTTTTACATGCAGCCAGCTCCATGGAATCACATGGAAGATGTAGTTGCTACCTCCACCATAAATCTAGCTCAGTCCTCCAGAAAAGATTTCAGAAGTTACAATCTGTATCTTGCTTTCATTCTCCAGGCTGTTATCTAATAGATAATTTGGGCTCTCTAGTCAAGTCTCACAAAAAAAATCTTTCAATGAGAGCTTCATGTAGAAGGTTATTTGGGTGCAAGGGTCAGACTCAAACTAAAGTCAACAACTGCCTCATTCTCAAACTGTCGGGCTGGGGCAGGAAAAGGAGGCATCACTTGCCCATTTAATGGTGGTGGTATGCCCCTTCCTTCTTATCTTTTTACAGGGCTGTTATCGTTTATGAGAACTCATGTCTGCTTATATCAACAATACAGAACAAACCACCAAAGCACTGAGGGGTAAAAGAGAGACTGCCCAAGAAGCAGCTTCCTCTCTGAGGTACATTTGATGTCCTTAGAGGACATTCAAAGGATAAAAATGTGTATGCTTTGGGCCTGGACATCATTCAAATACATATTTAAGAACAGGTCTGTATTACCTTTGCTAATTAAGCTAGGAAGTACATGAGAAAGCAGCAAAGTGAAATTTCAGACCCTAAGACAGAAGTATTTTTGCCCTCTTTAAATAGCTATTAAAAGGCTTTAATAATTCTGCTAGGTCTGTACACAGAAAATAGTTCTAAACTTTCCATGTATGTGTCAGAGCAATGAAAGGACCAGATGTGATACAATTATGTAAGTATACAAATATATAACAACTTGAGTGACAATGAGATAAAATCCCCTGAAGTTCTCATTTGCTATTTTCACTTCTTTTAGTAGATGTTAAAATATCACAAAAGTTAGATACTACAGTCAAAATATTTGGGCAATTTTTCCTTGGCTGACAATCATAATTTTGTCCCCAAACAATGGACTCCAGGATGACCAGTTTTATTCTCCTGTACCCAACAGAAAAAAAGTTCCCTCTGAATTAACATGATTTCCTATCCCCTCCTCTAAAAGTAGAATCAGGAAGACTACTCCTGACGTAACCTGATTCCTGAAAAGTTTATTTAGAGCATTTCAGATTGAAAAAAAAATCAAACACATGGATTTAAAATGCAGAGATGGATGAATTTTGCAGATTTTTTTTCTGCTTTTCTAGGAGCATTTAATGATAATTACAAGTCAGACTTCTGATGAAGCCTTATTTCCAAAATAACTTCAAAGCATGCAAGATTTCATAGTGTTGACCCTAACATAATTTTAGCATCAAATACTCACACACAGTGGGAAGAATGGGAACTGTAACATAGACAGAAATGTTTGTGCTTTCAGTGAGCACAAAAATTACAAGCCCTCAAATAGCTCTGGACAAAATTGCCTTCCCCATCTTATCGCAGCATGTAGAAGCACTCTCACAATTTAAAAAATACTGGTAATTTATGGTGCAGACCTCTCAATTAAATCCAGACACACTTGCAAGATGGTGTCAGAAGAGCACAGAGGGCACAGTGGCATGTTCCTGGACAGGATTTCTCCTCCTGCCCCAGGTGCCTCAGCAGCTCCCACACATGCAGAGCAGCTCTGTCCCTGCCAGGCCAGAGCAGTTACTGAGACTGTGACAGCAGCACTGCAGAGAGGCAAAGGCCACACGAGTGGACTGCATGCTCAATACAGGCATTTTGGCAAACCGGGGAGGAGAAAACATAGAGTTTTGCCTTCTAAAACTGAAATAAAAAAGGAATAACCCCTTACATCAGAAATCTGCACTCCAGAGTAGACACATTATCTATTACACACATTTGCAACTCTCCTAACCACCCTCCTAAAAACAGTCATAAGCACATTTTGTACACAAAAATCAGTGTTGCAATTTGTGGGTGTCAATCCTCCACACGAGAACACTGCCAATTTGAAAAGGAAAATATGGGAAAAAATCTCCTCTCCAACGCTAAGTACTTAGTTCAAAACTAGAACCTCAGGTGCTAGTGGCACTGGATTGGGATGTTCTTTTCCATAGGAAAGGCTGAAACTCCACCTAGTGTATGCAAGAGGCATTGCCCAAGTTCAGTTCAAATCAGCTTCTCATTGCTGAAAAGAACGCACTAAACATACCTGACGTTTTCACATTATGCCTTATATCCATTTTGTCAAATAAAAATTTCTTTTTTTTAATATACAACACAAGGATATAGTATGACATTCATTTTAGTATTTTCAGATGGATCGTGTGAAAAGACAGCTATCTTAAAAAATACCATTCACTGTCCCTGTAAGTACAGTTATTGATGGTCTAACACCTAATCCTGAGAAGAAAATGGAAACCTTATTTTATTGAAGATGAGATTAAAAGGCTCAGTATATTTGATTACGCAGAAGCTTGAGTTTGATAGCTTTAACACTACAACCTAAGAAATAATTACACCAAATCGTCATCAGCCTTTAGAACATTACTTTGAATTACTGGTGTGCTGAGGTGAAAAATTGTAGTGCAATGCTTGCAGTATTTCACCAAATCTATTAGAGTCACCTGCTTGGCAGAAGCATCTAATATATATTAGCATTACATTGACTGCTGCACTTGCTGCTAGTAGTCTTGAGCAAATTTCATGTTTTTGTTGGTTTTTTGGCTCTCATATTTCATGTAGGATACAATTCTTCAAAAATTATACAAGGTAACAAGACTACAGCACTGAAAACAAGAAGGACACAAAAGGAAGAGTAGAAAAACTCTGCTTGGGTCATCAAGGTAATTAATCATGATTACAAACACATTACTGCTAATCCTTTTTGTTTTCCTAATTTGTCACCAGTACAAAACTTCATTTACATCACGGAGCAGTGCAATGTTTGAAGCCACCCTGTACTAAGGAAGTTTCTTTAGGGATGTAGTACATCTCTCCATTAGGCACTATGTTGATGACAGGCGCACAGAATCATTAGGGTTGGAAGGGACCTCTGGAGACCATCCAGTCCAACCCCTCTGCCAAGGCAGGGTCATCTGGAGCAGGCGACACAGGAATGTGTCCAGGTGGGTTTGGAATGTCTCCAGAAAGGGAGCCACATTCCTGGGCAGCCCATTCCACAGCTCTGCCACCCTCAATGTTAATAAGCTCTTCCTCATGCTGAGGTGGAACTTCTTGTACTTTACTTTGTGGCTGTGGCTCCTTATCCTGTCCCTGGGCACCACCCAAAAGAGTCCACATGCCAATGTGGAATGGACACTGCCAAACCAGCACTGCCATGAAGTAACATGTGTCACCCTCCTCTGTGCAGTCAGGAAAACTACAATTTACTGTAGCAAATCTGTCCATCTTCAGGGAATACAGACCCAGTATCAGTAGGGGTCAATGGTATCTTCTTTACCTCTAGCCCATTTCTGCTAATCTTTCCTCATTTTGCCTTTTTGAAAATCAAAACTGCTTCCAAGGAACTGTAATAAGTGAGTGTCCTGGGTTTAGGACTGTGAGGATTCCTTTGAACATCCACTCCCCAGAAAATGAGATGGAACTGCTTTTCTGGTTATTGGGTTTTTTTCATAATACATTAAGCTCTCCCAAAATTTTTCAGTAATATAATAACATTATTAATTGTCCCTGTCAAAAGTAAAACTTTTTAGTACACTACTTATTACTTAGAATTCAATCTTCCTCAAATCAGACTAGAAAACTTCTAGAAGTTAGCTAAAACTTAAAATCTTATCTACTTTGTTCTATACACTATGAAAACATGTCTCATGTTTGTATTAAAAACACAGTAGTTCCCTTTTGCTCTTTGAAGTCTTTGTTCTCTCTTACAACCAGGAGTACTTGATTTCCACTACTGCTGGGGGAAAATTTGTGCTATTTTCTGTAAGGTGTTTCCTTTAAAAATTTCTAGGTTGACATTCCTTTTTAATGAAAGTGTCTATGACTGTGGAAGACTTATATAGAGTATGTGCTATCCATAGCCAACATTTATATTTTTGGAAAACACAGAGCCTTTTGCAATGTCTATATGGTCTCTCTATAGAGACATAATTCTAGAGCTTTGGGTCCAGAATACAGATGCATCTTTTGCAGCTGCTAAGATCTATTTTAAAGACACAAAATCATTATTTTGGAGTTATTGGAATAAATCTTTATGCCCATATAATGTAAGCAGCAGAGTCTAGGTTATAACTTTAATGAAACAGAAAATCTTCCATTTCATTTTACTGTTCTGACTGTACTGACAAGTCCCCTTTACATTTTCTTCTGTTACATTAACACATTTAGTCAGTGAAGTACATTACATAAGCAAAGTTAATCTCTGAATTTGTGACTTTTATAAAAGTTGATAAAGATTACCTGTTTTTTCAATATTTTTCTATGCCACTAGTCTGTGCTATGGTACTGACTTTCATGTTATAATCAGTTTGACTGAATATCAAAACTGCTAGAATAATTATTTGTCTTTTATATGTAATGACAAACGGATATCTATCCCTCAAATTTGTATTAAATATCACAAGAATTCCAATACCAGCTAAGAAAAGTGAGAATGTTTATAATACTGGTATGAGACAAACACATTTACATATATTTTAAGAGATATGTGTATTTGCACTACAACAATTCTTTGTACTGGGGGAGTGATTATATTTGTTCTTGACTTTGTAGTGAATGGATACATCATGTATGAAAAGTTATAATGGCTGTAAATAACCAAGTCAGAGTGAAATAAGCATATCATATCTTGTGCATGCATGTGATACAGTATATATTTACATGACACTACGTTTCTAGCAGAAAATTATGTGACTACAATTTTTAAAAGGTACATTCTTTGGTACAAATGGTGACCTTATTCTAATGGACAGCGTATCTCTTTTGTATCACTCTATTACTATCCTTAAGACATATGCTAGTAATTTTGTTCATACTTTTTTCAACACCTCTACATGCACAGTAGGACTAGGCCTGTAAAGGCAGTAATTTGGGTTTTTTCATTGTGGCACAGGCACAACTCAAAACTGTCCAGTCCATGCCAATGAAGACAGTGGAAAATTCCTACACAGTGCCATATTTACCATACTTAGCTCCTTCATGAGCTTTCATGATTTCATTAAGAACTAGAATGATGCGCAGACTTCCAGTGACAAAATGGCTGTTGTGACATGGGGCGTGCTTTGGACATAGCACAAACTGATCAGTATTATGTCTCAACAAATGCTGCTGCACTCCTTCCAAAATGGAATCCATTAACCTACCCAGTAGTCCAGAGGGCCATGAGGGTTTATTAAATAAGTGCACTCGGTTTGGCATGAAATAAATCTGCTCTAAGTGAACAGAGTTTACAACATGGTTCACAAAGAACGTATTTAATTTTGGAAATTTGAATAATTACTTAATATACTGAGAATATACAGTTGACCAAGGTTCATGTTTACCAAACTTTCAGATTTGTAACAGTCTCAGAAAAGCAAAAGACCTGAGTACACAGTTCCTACACTTTTCTTAGTAAACTTAAGCTCATTAAGTGTACTGGATAGGAAGAAACCTCATGGATTACTTCCAGTTGCCTGCTGTTTCAAAGAATTTTTTTTTAACTTCATAATATAATAAACTTTCTTAAAATTAACTATAAATAATGAGCCTAAAATCTGTCAAAACACTTTTCCAAGTCCTACAGCTACAATGGAAAGAATGCCTTTCAATTTCCAGTGCTCATGTGTTCCAAACTAGTTTATTGCCATTAATTCTTGTACCATTGGCATTTCTCTCCTCAGCATTTGCTGCCTGATGTTTTTACAGTTACCAATCACATACCCTCTCTGCTTTCATTTTTCAAGACCAAATAGATTTTGCTCTTTGAGACTACACCCATACTAGGAAGACATAACCCTGTCACAGGCCAGGTGCTGGCCCAGGATTCCTGCTAATTCTTATGCTTCCTGGCACAGTCAGACCTTTGCTAACCAGCATCTCCCAGACAATGCCAGCACACAGTGTAGAACAGCATGGAGCAAAAACTGCTCCTAATAAGCAGCTTGGACTCAGTTACCCTGCTATGGAAAGCAGAATTCAGGACTGTTGATCAAGACTGAGCCACACAGGAGTCCCTGGCCTGTAGTTCAGAGAAGAAAACCTTATTAGTCCTTAAATTCCTGATTTTACACTTAATGGTGTTTTCTTGCGTTCATTTTCACTATGGGAGTTCAGAAGGTCATCTGGTTCTCTAATGTGCAGTATCCCATTGCTCTCCTGTGCTGATAAGTATCCAACTTCTTGTAATGTATTTAATTACAGCTTTCTTGTTCTCTATGCCAAAGCCACTAGTGACAACATTAAAGGTCTTCCCCAGTGCTAAGGCTTGAGGAACTCATGTAGGATGTTGATTACAGCTTTCCCCTCTTTTTCTTTTATTCAATTAATTCTCATAGTTTCAGTTTAACCAGTTATTTCTGTTGGTCTTCTATAATTTAAGCTCTGCAAAGAAGTTAGGTTTTTTACACTAACCCTTAGCCATCCCTACACAAAAACGAGTTACTTAACTCCTCAGTCCAATTGTTTTTGCCTATTTGTTCCCTTAATGCCTCAAAAAATAATTATCTCTGTAAAGACTGTTGTCAGAGCAACTTTGCCCATTAGAAATTAGATAGAAATTTGTGATGGAGAAAAGGCAAATTTTTTTTGGTAAAAAATACAAATAGGCAATTATGATTGCAATAAGGAAATAAAAATAGGCATTAGAATTACTATTTTTCAAATTTTTTCTAGCAAAGTGAATCCTATTAACAGCTTTTACACAAATATTGAATGTCTGAAAATATTAATGAGTTTTTAAATAAAATATTATTACAATATTTTATTAAGTTTTTAATAAAAATTAATTATTATGAGCTATCATTATACTAAATACTTGTTTTCCACCAAATTTGGGACATAGGAAACAGTCCAAATGACATCTCCAAGTTGTTTTATTTTACGAAGAGTTTTGCTCTCAAAGGCAATGTTAAATAATATTGAAGTATCATAAAATGATTTCATTCTGAGACTTTTGTTTCCTACAATTCTCAATTAGATGTTATTTATGCCTCTTTGTGTTCAAAAGATCTGTAATAATGTCACAGCTTCATTAAGAGATCAGCTAATAAAAATAACAAATTATCTACAGCCCAGAGGTGCTGAGCATATTCGTTAATTAACATGTGTAAACTGTCTGAAGATGAATGCACTAAGTGTTCACGAGTTATTTATAAATAGAAGACACAATATCAACATCAACAAGGGACCAAAAGGGAGGAAATGTGACAGGACCACAATAAGCCTGGGGTCTGTATGCAGATGGCACTAAATTGAAATGAACAGAATTACACCATTTGCATCATCTGTGTCATCATTCATTACTGAAATTGTCTGAGAAAAATGAAAGATCCAGCTCTAATGAAGTGTAACATAATGGTAATAGAAAAATTGAGATGCTTATCATGTAGTTACTGCTGTATTGAATCCCACATAAACATTCTTCAACTTCACATGAACTTGCTGCCTGAGCTCTAACAATGTAGTCACAGCAGCATAGCTCTCAGACAAAACGTAAAGCATTTAAAATCATAGAATATGCTGAGTTGGAAGGGATCCATAAAGAGCATAGACTCCAACTCCCTGCTCCTCAAAGGACTGCCTACAACCGACCCGTATCACTGTGGGCATTATCCAGATGCTCCTGAACAGGCTTGGTGCCATGTCCAGCTCTCTGGGGGGACTGTTCCACTGAACGCCCCTGCTCTGGTTGGACAGCCTTTTCCTAATGTCCCATCTGAAGCTCCCCAGTCCACCTCCCTGTGCCTGTGAGGAAGCCACAGATTGCAATGAGGTCACCCCTCTGCCTTCTCCAGCCAGGACAAGCCGAGTGACCTCAGCCACTACCCTTAAGTCTTGCCCTTGAGAATATTCACCAATTTAAACTCCTTCCCCTGGACTCACTCTAACAGTCTGACATCCTTTGTACAGTGTGGTACCCCAAACTACACCCAGTACTCAGTGAGGTCACACCAGCTCATGGTATGGTGGGACAATCACCTCCCTGCACCATTCTCAGTGCTGTTCCGTCCAGCCTGGAAACCTACACCAAGCTGCATGCTACAACAGCTGCACATCTTATGCCTGCAATAGAGCCAGCCATAGCTAACCCTGACAGAATAGCAAGAAAATCTAACACTTAAAAAAATTATATGTATGTCAGTATGCTTGTTTCATGAATTTCAAAATAGAATAGACTACGGGTAAAAAAGCAACAGACTTAGTGACACCTTAGTCAGGTATATCTGCCTATCAGTATGCTGGAGAGAACAATTGTATTTAACAAAAGGAAAAAAAGAACAATGAAATAAAGCTCTTTTTTTTCTTTTTTTTTAATCCAATGTCAAATAGTCCCCTTTGTTAGGAAGCAAATACTGTTAACTGTCTATACTTCTACTTCATTTCAATATACTACACTATACTTCTATATCAATTATGCACTTCCATAATTACTTCTTACTTTAAAATAGCTACAAATTCCACATATGCAAGTTCTTCTGCTACTTCAGCAGTGGCAGATTGGTGAATGCTTCCCCTTCTCTGCTAGTATAAATTAGCAGGCTTTGAAAGCATTATTAGTGAGAATTATCACCTTCCCTAAATTTAGTTCTATTTCAAATTCTCTCAGATAATTGTATCTACAGTTTAATGACCACTTCCTGCTTTATAATTCTATTGTATCATTCCCTCTGGCAGGAAAAGTTAAATATATCATGATAGAACTCTTCATGTACATATTCTGTGTATGTGAACTGACAGTCCAAAGGAGTCATACTTTAATAAGTCCTTCATGTTCTTCCAAACTCTTAGTATGAGAATCCAGGATGAAGCAAGAATAGCAAAAAAGCCATGGACAAAGTGTCTTGAAGAACATCAATCACTGAATTTCTCTTCAAAAAACAACCCACACTAAAATTGCAATTTGCAGCTAACAACTAAGTAGTAGACTTTCCAAAGAATATTAAAAAAAGAATTTTGTCCTGAAAAACTTTGCATCATTATTTGAAGCTCTCACAAGAATAAAGGGCTTTCTAGAAGTATATCCTAGAAACTATGTCTGTGCCTTAGAAAGGACACAGAATTTCCCTAAAAAAACCCATGTAACTTGTTGGGAATTCTTTCTAAATAGGCTGTGTAGTTTTACATTCCAACTCACAGCTGGAAGCTCAGCTCCTATCAATTTTCCCAGTTAAACCACTGAATCTTACTATTGATACATCTCCATGTGGCTTCTGCTTCTCCCTTCATTTTTTCAATGTTCACTACAGACAATGTCGAAGGAAGCAAGTCAGCTCTGTGAAGACACCACATGCAGCCTATATAATTGGGCTAGACTAAATGTTTGAGGCTTTAGAAAGAAAAGTGGTTAAACAGCCACTCTTGTTGAGATTAAATCCTGACACAATGATTTCTTTATGCAAGAATTTTTAATCTCCTCAGAAGATTAAATTATATATGGCTGAATTCTCAATTCAATTCAATTCAATTCTGGACCAGATTAACCCCCATTTAAGTCCATGGAAAGTGAAGATGGTGGTCTACTTCTCTTTGATAAAGCCCTCTGTTCCTTCCCTAACTGCTAATTGTAAATTGTAACTGGTGGCAGGTTCTCCTTTGAGTAAGGGCTTTACACAGCAGGCAGCCTTTTGGTGGACTTGGGGCATGAACAAACCCTTACCTAAGACAGTACCAGAATCCCATTCATAATACTAAATATACCTACAGCATTTTTTTAAGCTTATGATACAATAAAATAGCAGAAGCAATTTTAGGATTCTAGGATTCTAGGATCATAGCTATTCTATTTCAAAGTCTTTTATAAATAGCCAGTTAAGATAAACACATGAACAAGCTATAAAACAAAAACAATCATATTAATCTAGAAGTAATCAGGAAACACGAATTATGACCAAAAAAATCTTTTGCAGCAGGGTCAATATTAATAAAGCACTTTCTTTTTAATAAAATATAGCTTTTTAGACATTTTCAATGAGTACTTGAGATTAGTGTCTGAATCTATACACTACATTTTCAACTAATTTTCACTTTTTGCTATACAACAATGTTAAGAACAATGTAAACAATTATGCTCCTCCCAAGTTAATGAGGCCAGATATCCACTACATGGAAAGTTTTCTTTGGCGACTCACAATGATGTCAGTAAAAAATAGAAGTCAAACAAGTATCAGATAAAACTAAAAATAATTTGAAGCAAAGCAGGAGGAATTTGCTTCACATCTACAGAGCAAAACCAATTTGTTAAAAAAATATAATCATCGTAGTGTTATAATCTAAAAATTATCTAATATTGAATGCAAGGACACTACGCAATTGCACACATTGGGAGAAATAGGCATTTGAATCCTATCTTTAATGTAGAGGGTAAACTCTTCTAATCCCTTAGAAAGATCCCATACTTTGTCTACCTAAAACGGTAAGAAATCCAAATCCTCAACAGTAATAAATATCATCTTTCATAATCACATGACCAAGTATCTGAGAGCAGGAACACCTTAATTAAACAGGTCATGACTCTGAAGTTATGTAGCAATTACACTGAAACTGAAAGACGAACAGGTTAAATGAGCACTAGTGATTAACACTGACCAACTTTAAACATTTAAAGATAAATGGGAGGTATATGTAGACATAGGAAAAAAAATTACTCAGATTCCCACTTAATAAAGATACATCTGGATTCTAGCAGTAATAAAACATTGTAGGGATTTTTTTTGTGAAAGTATATTGTCCCCCATATCAAACAGAAATCCTGTTAATATGTATTTGGTTTACAAACCTTTTTTATTTTATTTCTTGCAGATCTAAAATGCTAAAAAGGGCTTGTGAACTACATGAAACTAATTCTCAAAAAGCCACAAACAGTAATACATATAAATTGACTGAAATTGAATTAGCTACCTGAAATCCAGGCTTTCTGTAGATCTTCTTGATGCTGAATGATGGCATCTTTATAATAATTCAAACCAAGGAAGTTTTAGTTTTTGAATACCCTGTTTATAGTTCATAGGTGACATCTTTTTTAACACAGAATTTTTCACTTTTTTTTTCCTTGAATGCACTGAAGTTCAGCGTCTGCTAAAACTGTTTACATAAGTGCACTCACACTAAGCTGAATAACTGCCTTGTCTGTGCATACAGTATTTCATATATCAACAGATGCTGGCCATGCAAATTCCATTTTTCACACAGCAGATCTAAAGAGCAAACAGATGCAAAGCCTTTTTCATTTAATTCCTAAACCTACCACTAATCTGTTCCTTGAAGGCACTAGCTAAATAAAGCTCTAAATAAACAGTTGAGGGGGGAAAAACACCTTGGGAGGTTTGCTGCTTTACTCTATTACTAGCAATGTCTTCATTATTTATATATATAGGCACTGGTTTCCAGCCACTGAAGCTGAATCTAGATAATTAAACATTTATACCATCCCCTGCTGTGCCATAAAGTCTAACTGTGTCCAAAGAGTCCTAGGTGTGCTGTTACACACCTGGGACTGAAATGAGGAATTTGCTGAGCTACCTTTGATAAAGGTCTACACCTGGAACTTAATAGCACATGGTAACGTTTCTGCATATTGTAACAGGTGGCAAATAAAACTTACTGCTCAAGAACTGTTTCATCTTCTGGTTCCAGAATTGCTATTTGTAATGCTCTTGCTCTATTAATTTGAACAAAAGTGAAAATTTATTGATGTACTGTAGTTTTTATTGTTATAGCAATGCTTCCATACGTGTTTTAAGACAAGATTATTTTAGGATAGCTTGAAGAAGAATTTCAATGGAAAATTAATCTATTTTGAATAATTGGAAGTTAAAAGATAAAATTCTATTGCTACCAGGATGGGAAAAATAGCTAGCAAAACAAAAACAGGTCACTCTAATTTCACCAGACTCTCTCTAAATCACCCCTAGTGCTTTTCAGAAATTCAGTACACCTAAAACCAAACCAGCTACTTCTAATTTCTGTAGTGTAAAATTATACCACCACAGTATGTAAAGGACAAGGTTTATAGGAAGGACTAGCATCTTTTACACATACTGTGCTGGGTTAAAAAAAATTATTCAAGTTTTTGGGCATTTAAACCCTTGCTCATCTAGTACAGAAGTACAAATATGACTGTAAAAAGAATTTCAGACTCACAGTCACTTTTTTTTCTGTATTTGCCTCTCTTCTTAAGCAAGAAACATATCTGAGTGCGTTCTTTAAGCACAGAGCATAGATAACAAAGAAAGTCTCCTTACATGGATCTAAAACCCCATGTAGCTATTGGATTGACATAGCTAAGACCACTTTAAAGCTACATCATATAAAGAATTTGTCTAATTTTTATTCTCCAATTAAATTTCAAGCAGAAGCTGGAAAAGGAGATTGGCAGTTCCTAGGAAGACATATCCCTTTTCCTTGAACCCTGTGGAGGGTAAACCAACGACCTGTGCATGAGAAAATAGGGCAATGGGCATTGCAGAAAAGGCAAAAAAGAAAAAAAAAGTGAAGAAAATAAAAAATGAAATCCCCCAACATCTCCAACTCAAAAATTCAAAGAAGTTAATATAAAGTTGGACTATGGACTACAATGTAGTGTAATCTCCCTGTTCTTTGACTGTGATAGCCAACCAACAGTGTATTTTGGTATGACAGTAAGGCCCTAAAAGTTAGCAACACATGAGATCTCATTCAGAGAAAACATTTGCATGCCAATTTAACCATTACTAGGAGGTATTTTCTATGTATTGTCTTCACCAGGATTTCAGGCAAGTCTAAGTCTGCTACTTGCAGATTTAAAAATCTATGTATACTGACTACATTCTATTGTGTCTCATCATGACAGCCCTGAAAAAACTGAAAATAAAGCTGTATAACATATTTTGAGTAGAGGACATGTCTTGATTGCAGGATAATTTTGACAGGCAAAAGGAGAACCTAGTATTGAAATATGTTTGGCAATCCAAATCCAATTTCAACCAAGAAGTTTGTTCACCTTCTGCTACTGGAAGTGCTTTCTGTTAGTGATCAAGGAAACAAGAGTGCAGTCTGAATGCAGTAAGATAAAGGAGAGCAACTTAGACAAATGGATATGTGAGAAACAGGATCAGAGAACAGGCTGGGACAAGTGGCCCAAGTGGATTCAGGAAGATCTAAGTTGCCAACTCTCTGAATGACTTTTAGAGATCCCAATCTGAAAGACAATACTCACGAGCAGAGGAAAATCATTAAGCTTCCCACAGCAAAGAGGTATCTCAGAAAACAATCCTATGTAATACCTGGTACAGGAGACTTTTTTCAGAGATATTCTAAGTATAGGAAATATTCTATATTTTATAGTGAGTCTCTTTCTAAAAAATTGATTTTTTTCCAAATTTCAGTGATCTGGAAGTTAACATATTTCTTTGTTAAAAAAAGATACACAGAGCATACACAGGCCATGAAAATCTTGATGAGAGTCTGAGTCTGTTTCTTCATAAGACACAAAATCAGATTGAGTCAAGTGTCAAGAACAGGGCAAGAGTTCCCCCAAACAGATATTTTCCAGAAGCAAGAAGGCAAAGGTAGGAGAAGCAACCTATGGCTTCTGCAAATATTTCTCACAGTTTTTCAGTTCCAGATGAGAAAGTTTTCAGGTGCTGTGGAGGTACAGAACTACAACACTTCTCGTTTAGAAATACTACAGAGCTTGGTAGGGCCCAAGACCTCTTCAGAATGGCAGAAGTAAAATGAGAAAAACTTTCTCTCTTTTTTAACAGTGAAATTTTCACAAAAGTGACAGAAAACATTATCATCAACACCTAGGTCTCTCCTGACTGGAATAACAATGTTGAATACTTTGGAACATGGTGAAGTAAAACTGGGGAATAGGAAGTTTTAACTGCAGTAAGATAAAGGGATAAAGAATAATGCCCTATGATAATTGCTTTTTTATCCTTTCTACTGTAATTTTATATATAACTGTTTTAGGAAAAAAAACAGTTTTTAGGACTGGTGGAGGTTTCAGAATAGATTTTTAAATACAAGCTATTTGTCTGTGTCTTAAGTATTTCAAAATTAATAACATTAGAAAGGTAGAAGACTTACTTCAAAGAAAGTGCCAAATATTTTATTTCCTTGCACAGAAAATAAAGACAGAACAAAAAACAAGTTCCCTTGCATTCTTCCTCAGGTTTATCCTGTACAAAATTATAAACAGTTTTGGTGAAGTCTTTGATCTGAAGCAGTTTAAAACAGATTCTCAAAAAACAAGTTCCTGAATCCACTGGAAGAGAAGAATGAACCAAAAATATATCAGAAGCTCTGAGGGCCATTCCACTACTGATTTCATGTCACTACAAAACTTCTCACTTGAAAACAAACACTTAAAAATATGAATCAATGAATCTAAACCTCAAATGTCCATAACAAAACACTCCACTGGAATTTTACCAGCTTTAAAAAGCCAGACAATAACCAGCAAAGTGAAGGAACCCCATTTTCTCCTGTCAGCTCTTTCCAAAAATGTATTAGGTTGCTTACTTATTTGTTGTCTCCAAAGTATCAGCGGTTAGTTTAAAGTCATGGTCTCCAATGAAGGGTAAAAAGTCTATAATTTTACTTAAATTCAGGATCAAATTTAGTAAAAATTTAGAAATTCTACTACTTTTGCATTTCCTACTATTTAAATAAAGATATATTTTTGCCCAAACTTCCTAGTTCCTCATCAGTTTAACCACACCTCATCAGCATTGCACTTCCTAGTTCCTCATCAGTTTAACCACACTTTCCGTGATTTTCAGTGATATAGTCACAAAATTTCAGTATTCCAGCTAACAGTGTTGCTCATTTCAATAAAGTTATTTGCTTAGGAATATAATTGTCATAATATAAGTAAAAGGGAGATGATCCTGTGTACCTTTATTTTTTAAATCAATTTCATTTTTAACAGTCTTAATTGATTCTAGTTTCTCAAAGAAATCTCCACCTCACAGTCAGATTTTGACTGAAAATTAGTGACAGAAATGCAGGAAATCTTTTAAAATGTACCTTTGTTTCTTAAAGAAAAACCATCCAAAAGTTGGAAAAAATTCACACTATTTTTCAATTTTAAAACATCAACTGTTTCCTTCTCAGACATGATCTCTTTTAATCTTAAATTATTCCTTTCTGGCACACTGGGGTCTCAATTTTGTAAAAGTACTTCTTTGTATACCTGACTAAGGAAGGACTGAGACATTAATGAGTCGCTCCCATCTTCTGTGTGGGAAGAGGCACAGTGAGCTGCAAACTCTGAAGTGTTATTAAATATTATAGAACCATAGGATGGTTTGGGATGCAATGGACCTTTAAAGCTCATCTAGTCCAACCCCCCTGCCATGGGCAGGAACAGCTTCAATTTGATTGGATTGCTCAGAGCATCACCCCACCACCTCTCTTGCCAACCTCTTCCAGCATTTTACTTCCCACAATCTAAAATCCTTCTCTCTAGCATCTAAGTTAACCAACCCTCCTTCAGTTGAAAACCATATTCCCCCTCTTCCTATTGCAGCAGACCCTGCTAAAACTATTTGTCCTCATCTTCCTTGTAGGATCTTTTTAGGTGCTGGAAGGCTGCTATAAGGTCTTCCCAGAGTCTTCTCTTGGGATTGTTCAGCCTGGAGAATCATCTCAGCCTTTCCTCATAGGAGAGGTGCTCTGATTCCTCTGATCATCTTGGTGGCCCTCCTTTGGACTCCCTCCAAGGTCCATGTCCTTCCTGTGCTGAGAACCCCAGAGCTGGATGCAGCACTCCAGGTAGGGTCGCACAAGTGGAATAGAAGGACATGTAGGATAAGCTCCCTTCTGTGCATGTTTAATGATACAACACTAAAACACAACCAGGATCCATGTCTAACTCCATTCCCCATCACCATTAATAGCACCAGTAAACTGCTTTATGGTTGTCCCAATTATTCAACTCCATGTGCAGTTCCAGCTTTACTCTGCAAAATTAATCAAAAGATGTAACAATTACTTCTACACTAAAATATATTTCTTACTCTTTACAGATCTGATGCTTTGAACACATCTCATTTTCCAAAGATATTTTTTAAATTGGGTCAACAAACCATCAACAGTCACAAAGTATCTATAGCTCCATCTAGAAGCATTTTCTATTGAACTTGCCATTCTATTGTTACAAAATACAGAATAGGCCTCCTAAGAAATACTGGAATTCAGACCTTCTACACTAACACTGGAAAATGAAGGATAAAAAATAATATTAAGGCTTCACTGGGTGTGTGTTAATCTACTGGTAAGTGCTGTAGCATGCAAAAAACCACTTTATATTGAAGGTACCTATTTTGATACATTGCCCTGCATTCAATACACCAGGGCTTTTAACCTTACAGTAAGTACTAAAATATAAACAAAAATACCCCTGCTGTTCTTTCTTTACAATGTTTATAGTTGAGAAAAAGTTGACTTAATGTATTTGTTGTTTTTTCTGCCTTCTAAACCATCTATTTCAAAATCAGCAGAATCAGATATTACATAAAGCAACTTAAGCCACTGTCCTTTTTCATGGAAAAAATCTAACTAGTTGATTAGCTAGAGAAATTCCTGTCCCTTTCCTCCTTAACATATGTACATGGTAAAGCCAGATAATAATATAACCTTCACATTTTTTTTTTAATTTTATTTTCCAGATGAATTTAGTATTTGACATGGCTCCAGCATGGATGATATTGCAGGCATCAGTTGTTGGACTGACTGTGGGAATAAGCACTGTTAGCATGCATCAGTTACTTGCAAGGTTATACAGAAAGGGTACATTCTTCAAGGAGAAAATTGTTCCTTTTCTTCATCTGCTTTTTCTATTCAGCAGCTACCTCTGTATTCTACAAACTGCTGTTACTTCACAGCTTTTGAACTTTGACAGCCTTTTAACTGTGAGAAACACTGATGAAAAAGGCCAAAAGAAAGCTGTGTACCCTCCAACAGACTGGGCCACCAGGAGATGGTCCACCTCAAATGTCACTTGCCTGCTACTAAAGATATGTCCTCAATGGTATCAACAGCACATGGCTTACAACTTCTGTGTGAAGCAAAGTATTTCTGAATCATATGTGCAAGTCAAATGTGAGACTTGACACTTCCATCAGGAAGAAAAAATTACATTTTATTATAGAAAAAGCCATTCTCTGTATACATTAACAAAAAGTATACTAACTTTAAAGAATTTCTTTACTCCATCTCAATCAGGAACTTATTTTTCAAGCATTAAAGGGCAAATGGCTTTTGTAATTTAAGTTCTTTAGAATACAGCAGAGAGTTTGATGGACAAACAGACTTACACCAGCTCATGTCGTTTTCTCAATTCTCTTATTTAGAAACCATTACACTAATTTGGTGAAAATATTGAAACATACCCAGGCTCATTCCCAAATTCAGATTTATACTACCATTTAAACCTGGCTAAACTAAAAGATTAAGGCAAAATATTTTTTCTATGTGTATTATCAAGACAAACAGAATGTCAGGGACATGCATAACATTTAACCTTATTTCGACATTATGCTGAATACAATATGCGCACTATATTATAGGAAAGCCTACAAAGCAGTTTGGAAAATAATTTATATTAGTGGATAACTCTATGACATTGCTGGCATATTCCTAAAAGTTTAAGATAGATATGTTTTCTTAATATTTACTGGCATCTAATTGTATTGTCATTGACAATCAGAACTGAACTACCATGCCAAAAAAATTACAACCTAAAATGTGGAAAGCATACATATCAGTGATACAGAGTGTAAAAATCATTATGATCACTTTATGCCACTTCTACAAGAACACAAATGAATTTTATCAAATAAACACCTGTGACACAAATGACATTTAACTATTTTAAGCTGTGCACATATATTGCAAAAGCAAAGGAAAGGCAGGGACATGCTCACAAAAGCTGCAAACAGAGAGGAATATCATGCATACTGTTCACAACAACTCACAGGTTATTAGTAAGCCATTTGAAAAACAGTTAAGCCTTTTATGCCAAGCATTGCTTTCATTTTAATGACAGTAATTCCCCTTGCCTTCAGTGGGAATTACACCTGTGTAAATGAGAGCAAATGTAGGGCAGGAAATAATTCAACCATAAAAGAAAAGAATTTTAAACAGAAAAAAGGCTCTAACCACTTTGTCCTCCTGGAGTTCATATCCACGAAAGCAAGAAAGAAAGGACAGGGGGAAAAAAAAAACACAAATAAGGAAAGAGTCACATCCATTTTAAAAGTACTAGAATTTTTTAGTAAGATAAACAAATAAATATCAAAGGACGTAATCTATATATTTCTTATTTTCCCTAGTGGTGAAGGAGATATGGTGAAAATAAGTAATTTTAATAATTTTCATGATCTTCTCATGAGTGAAATTGAGGCGATCTTATAATAAAAAATTGTAGAAAAATGCTCAAAGGAAGTAATTTTCATAAAAATAATTTGTGAGTCATAACTGAATTATGTTCACAAAAGAATGGGTCCTGTCATCAAAAGGATGCAGCATTTAGCTCATACCTTGGATCCCAATACTGCAAATGATTAGCATTCATCAATCCTTTGCCCTTGCAAAGAGTTCAGTGAAATTAAGCATGTTTGTTTACTACAGACAATTTGAGGGTATTCAAATGGCAAAACTGCATGTTAGTCACTCAAGAGATCTGTAAAATCCTGGAGTTATAAAGCACAAGGAGACAGACTTTGTCACAAGTATTTACTGCATGTCGTGCCAGGTCTATAACACATATACTTTCCTTTTCATACCCATCAATATTATATACAAACATTCCTATTGGCTATTTTCCTCGAAGAAATTGTCTTCTTAGCTATCTAAATTGTAAATGGAACAATACTTTAGAAAAAAAATAATACTTTTAGTCAAAAATATTCCCTCTTTTACTGAATGAAGAATGGTGATTTTTATCTGGTATTTTAATTTCACATGCAGAGTGAAATACAGAGACTAAATCTAGGCGCTTGGTTAAGCATTGACTGTGCTGGGAATACAACTGTTTACCAAAAAAGGGTGACAATTAATTTGTTCTTCCAATACCTGTATGAAATGTAACTTTATAACATGTAATTCTTAGAGAAGGCTTAGGTTCCCTCCAATCCTAAAGTTACAAACAAACAGGAGAGAATACAACAGAGGCCAAACAACACAGTCAGGCAATAAAACGCACAATATACAAGGAGAAGCTGAGGGAGTTGGGCTTGTTTAGCCTAAAGAAGGCTGGGATAGGGAAGGATGTGGGAAGACAGGAACTACTTGCATCCCTCAACTATTTGAATTTTAGCTATAGGAAACACAAAGACAATTTTCTTGAAGATGCACAGGAAATAAAATGTAACAATTAAGGTATTGTATGGCATGTAAGAAAAAAAAAATCACAAGAGTTGTTAATCACTGAAAGAGGTTGTCTCATGGGGTTTGGGATTCACTCTCTTAAGAGGTTTTTACAATTCAGTTGAACAAGGTCCTAAAAACCTCATCTGACTTTGATGTTAATCCTGCACGGAGCAGGAGATTGGTCCAGAAAAACCTCCACGGGTCCCATCTGACCCAATTTATTCTATGATCCTATGATCAGTGGCAAAAGATTAAAGCATTTTAAAGATGCTATGGGTTTTAGTGGTATTCTCAGTTATACAAATAGTAAATAGCATAGGAAGCTATCTAAATCAAAGGACACCCATGCATTATCACTCTGCAGAGACATATTTTCTGCTCAGTACCAGGTGGTCTCATACTTTCCTAGCATGGTTTCCTGTCCCATTGCAGTAAGAAAGAAAGTCGTGTTCAGAGACATTTTGTATGAAAATATCTACAGCCTCGATTTCTCATCCTCACCTCTGAAGAAATACACTCTACTATCCAAGACAATTATAATCCATAAATATAATTCAAAATACTGTCATTCATATTTTGATCATAACAGTAACCAAGACTTAATTCACACAATTAAGCTATGTTGAATAATGTCCAGGATAAAAGAATTTCTTTTCAGAAACAAGTTACAAAATGTAAAGATATGTGAAGAAGTTCAAGGCATGCCATCACACTTTACGAAACACCCATGACTTCTTCCAGCCTCTCAGCTTCCTCCACACACACATTCTTGAGTTCATAGCAATACACTGCAAGCAATAACGTTATTGAGAATCTGAAAGACAGCCTAGTCAGGCATTTCAATAGCAAAGACATTAGAGAAATCATTCAATTCAGTTTTCAAAGAACAGGGGTATTTGTCCTGTTCCACATGAAAATGCAGGTATATTTTAAAAGTGGTTTTAAGGAGAAAGGCCTTATCTCCATGAGTATTCACTCACACAGAAATGTTAACAAAATAACCCATCCTATACTCAAAAAAAAAAAAAAAAGCCTAGAATGAGTCAGTATTTATCCCTTATCCTTTTTTTAAAAGATCTATTACAAGGTCAATCTGGCATCGGACTGCATGAGCCAAAACTACTCTTCAAGACTGTAGTTTCTCATTTCAATTGCCTAAAATTATAAGTCTGGGTAAAACTGTGCAAAATGTGTAAAATTTCTTCACTGTATCAGGATCATAACAACCTCTAAGGTTTATGAAAGCTTTATAGTAAAGAGTTCAAACATGAAGCCTCTGTTGAAATTGAGATCATCATTTGCTGTTTATTGAGATCAAAAGAGCTATCAAATGTAAATAGTTTCAAATAAATAAAACTAATAACAGAAATAGTTTGTGCAGTTGTCATTTGAAGGACTGATAATATCCACAAAGCTTGTATTAAAATCACAGGGGTTTTTAACAATCAAGAGAATCCCAAGAATCAGAACAGAAATGCAGATTCTGAATATTAGTTCTGCTAGGTATTCGTTTGCAAGTAAAGTAGTTTTTAAGTAAATTTACAGACTGGAAAGGAGCAATATCTCTTGGTTCAAAACAGTAGTTTACTACTGTTTAGAGGAATCCTTTCCTCATGTTTGCAGTGTTATGCATCTTTTGTAGAGAAATACAAACTTAAACCACATCTCCTAAAGACCAACTTACTTGTATGCAATAACAAACCATGGAGTGTATTTCAAATCCTAGTGACTTGGAAAACCTGACTGTGACAGACTAATTCTTCGGTTCTTGCTAATTCTCAACAGAATGGAAATGATTATGCATTGTCACAAGTATGCTACAGTTTCGTGTTGCAACTCCATACAGATCACATTGCAAGTCCAGCAGTGAGAATCATTCAGTAAAGGGCTTGTTTTTTTCAAAATCAAACAACCCCAGGGAAATAATCAGAACACAAAGCTTGCACTGAACCAGGGGAACTGAGAGAAGTTCCCTACTTACACCTTGCACGTTTCCCATGTTGTTTTTGGGTCCTACAAAACGACTGAAAATCTCTTACTATTCTTCTTCAAAGACAAAGAAATAAGGATGTTTCAGTAGCTCCAAGTGCTAGTAAGTTGCCAAATACCCTGAAAGAAGGTATTCAGCATGGATTAGGTTAACTTTCAGGACAAGCATTGCTTCCTTTCTATACAAGTAAAAGGTTGGTTTAGTGAACTGCCATTCTGAGGTCCTAAAATTTCTATTTGCTGCACAAAATGTTGTATCAAATCTGGAGGCTGTATTTTAGCATTTACATTTCTCACCTGCATAAACCTCATTCTGCTGTCTACTGACTCATTCAATGTGCATTTCCCTATATAAATTAGTATATAATAAAAAAAAGAACAGGAGTATATTTAATATTTCAGTGGTACTCTTATTACTAAGAATTACTACTGCTTGCTCTCACATGATTTATTATTTAAATTTTAATCAATCTGAAAGTGTTCATAAACATAAAAGATGACTGTTCAAGGTTTTTTTACTCCCTTGAAATTTAATCCCCATTTAGCTAAATAAACCATTCACCAAGATAATAAATTGTACAGAAGAAGTGCTACCATTATCATTTTTATTTGTTTGAGCTAGAAGGAACTCCCACATAATGATAATTTTGTACAGCTTGAATTGAATGCTAATGCCTATATATTTAAGGCACTTAAATGAAACTGAAAAAGGAATAAATCATTCAAACATTTTGAGAATCCTAATCTAATGCTCTGACAACTGTCAAAACATTTCCACTCCTTGCTCCTACTCATGGCCATGAACCATGTAAGCAGTAGTCAGCCTTGAGACCTTTGAAAGAGGAGTATTCTTTGCAATTCTCCATCATCTGAGGTGCATGCTGCTAATACTGGTCTGTACTAAACAATTTAGGAGGAGAATCTGGAGTAAAAGGCAAAAGTTTAGCTTGAAACTTGATATTATGAAGATCTCAAACAGATCCACCAAAGAACATTTCAGACAGCATAAGTATCACCTTATATAAGGTCCAAAGCAGACATATATATATAATGTCTACAGAGACCAAAAAAAGCAAATTTAAAATAGGAAGTTAATAGAAGTCATCTTTCCAGAAACTGAAGTTGTATTCAGAAAAGAAGAGAGATAAGAATGAATCCTGGTAGACCAAAATAGTTTTAATAGAATAATCAGTGTAGGCATAAAGCAAGGAGACTGCCACAGTCTTTCTGGATTAGATCTTTTCTGTCCATATTCACAGTGATTAGGAAGGTATTTACTCTAGAATATTATTTTATGCAGAATAAACTGGAGGACATATCTTGAACTAATATTTCAGAAAGAGAAGCTATAAAGTGAGTCAACAAAAAAATAACATTTTTTAAATTAAATTATAGTTAGCGTGAAAAATCTCCAGTCTAAAATAGTTAGTAACTGTAATTGAGTCTTTTACTGATAAGTATAAAAGTTGGAAAAAATACCAAAATGTTTCTAAGGAATTTCAACATTATATCAATTGAAGAATAGACAATTGAGTCTGACATCCACATTGGACGGATTTCTAGAAACTCAAACACACAAAAATTAGCAAGCATATGAATAAATTATGATAAAACATGGAGAAGTCAGAATGGATTTAGTAGAGGGAATTCACATCTGTTACATGTATTAGAATTCTTTCAAGTAGTCACAGAGAAAGTAAGAAAACGGGACTTAGTCCTACTGCTCAGTTGGGATTACATGCTTTTAAAGAATCTCAGCTGCCATGGAATAGGAATAAATTCATCCATGAGAAAACTTAATTAATGAAAGGACAAGAAAAATAAACAGCAATAAATGATCAGGGGTTTTTTAAGCAAAATTTTCACCAGCAAAGCCTCACAGGAGATCAGTTCAGAGATACTCTGTTCACCTTATTCATAAATTATCTAGAACAAAAATGAATGAGGTGGAGGAAAGCCTCACACTAAATTAGCAAAAAGAAGGAATAGAGGAAAATGCCAGCTGAGAAGTGTTGCAGAACAGTCTCAGACTGAATGGAGAAGTTGACTTACTGAAAGACAGATTTGGGTTAGACAGTAAGAAAAGCTATCTGTGGTGAGCATGGTGAGTAGGAATTACCTAAGACTCTGTGGAAGAATCTCACTGGAAATCTGTCAAGAGAAGTCAGACATATCTATCTGTCAAGTTCAAATGATCCATCTCAAGGAGAATCTAAATGGTCTATCAGAATGTGTCATTAGGAAATGAAGCATTCTTCCTAATGCTATGTTTCTAAGGATGTAGGCATAATGACTCAAATATCTGTCCTAATTGGCTTTTGTAATCAGTCTAAATGAATACAGAAATTATCTCTCTTATTACTAGCAACATGACTTAGTCAGTTATAAAAAAAAAACAAATAAAATTTGTAAACGTACTGAAGGCAGCATTTTTAAGTTACCTTAATGGAAACCAAGGCGATTTGACACATTTAGACATAATCTCAGTTATTTTAATTATCAGGAACTATTATTAAATTTTTATAATTTTTATTATTTTAAACTTTGTTAATCAAAAACTTCAGTCTGTTATTTAAACCTACTTTTCAATCTTAGGCAAGAAATACATAACATGCATACTATTGTCTCCTACCTTACAAAAGATAATATTTACCAAATGCATGGTATTTGTAATGAGCATATTACTGAAAAAAATGACTTATGGAACTAAATTATATAAAAATATCACATGAATAAACATTAAAATAATAAAATTGTATTGTTTACAAAATACATATTTTCAAAAAAGACTAGCATAATACCTCTTGAATATTGCCATAAGTCTTCTACAAGTATCTGTCAGAATCTGAGAAAGATTCTGTATATCAGATATGAGCATTTTATCTAAAATGTTGAGTAAAACTATCTCAGAGGAGTTTTCTGTGATTACATCAGTTGTGCTGAATTTTTTACTCTGTCCTTCAGCTTTAAGAATTCAGATGGCTGTTTACCACTTGTTATACTATAAACTCCAGCATATACAGAACAATATATCTTAGTGCATTTAATTATTTCCCAGAAATAGGTTAGCATTTGCATATGTATGTACATATCAATATGCATAATATGTGTGGTATGTACAATAGCTAATAAATGTTTTAAAGCACATTCTATCATATAAAATGTTCTAGCACTAATTTTACAATAATCTTGTACAGAAGAGCCCAGGCAAGCATTAGCATCACTAGATATACTTCTGTTTCTCAAATAGAGACTCATTCACCAATCAAAGAAATTTACTTGCTTGTTAGTCAAAAAAGGATATGTATTAACTTAAAAGCCATAATCACAAATTCATAGGCAATTGGAAATTACATGAAATGAGGCCAGGTATCTTAAAAGGCCCTGGAGTAGATTTCTCCTTGGAGGAAATCCATTTCTGTAGTTATGTGATTTGGATTCATAAGCAATGAGTAAGAGACCCTGAGTTTAGGAGGAACCTGCTGTTCAGCCCTCACAGCTCCATACCTTGTTGGACCGCAGAGACACTCTTCCTCCGCAGCGCGCGCAGAATTTTGTTTGGCAATAGGAACAGTTATGGCCACAGCCATCAGCAAATTTGGTTTTGTGGCAGATGCCACAGGTTGGGGCATCACCCTTCTGCTCCTGGTGCTGCTGTGATTCTTCACCCATCTTCTTCACTTGCTCCTTATACATCTCAAACTGCTGATGTAATTTTCTGCAGAAGAGAAGAGATCATTAGTTGCTGTTTACTTTTTCCCACAAATACTTCACAGTCACTAAATCATAATCATTTTTACAAATGAGAGAGAAACACTGTAGTAAAGCAAATATATTTAATTTATGGTGTTCCAGAAGTGCTACATTCAAGAATTACTTCTTTTTCATTATAACTTAACTCTAGGAGGAAGCTCAACATTGATAACACTGAGCTTGCAGTTCAGCTATTACAAAGAGATGAAACTTTGCTTTAGGGTGGGACCAGATGTTTGCTATAAATACAACAGCTGGAAACACAGGATAAGTGATCCAAGAGCTCAGATGCTAAATAATAAACTAGCTAAGAGGAGGAAAAAAATCTAATTATTCTTTAAAGTATACCTTTATCTAATTCCACCAGATAGATGCAAATATCTTTTCTTGATCTAGCTTATCTTCATTTATCTAACAACACTGCATAGAATAATGATTCCAAAATGATTTTCAATGACTTTTCAATCACCAGGTTTAAGCTCATAATAAGTTACCTCATATTAGCAAATTATTATAAATCATTTAAGCCATTCATATCATTGGATAGGAGCTCTCATCTCAAGTAAAATGTAAAGTAGAAGACAGCATTAGATGTAAAATCCAGGAAAAATTGCTTAAGATACACATATATATTACCATCTATTTCCAGAACTGGAAACAAATGCAGTCAGTAGCCATGAGTGTCCAGAACTGCAACGTTAATTTGTCATGTTAATCCATCCATGTTTCTGAGTCCACAATCATCTAATCTCAATACATGATAATGGGAAGTGTCTCATGCTGACCAAACCTACAGACACATCTAATGCTCTTTAATGGTAGTTTTTCTCAAGAGCTCCATTTCTAAAGGTAAATTATGTCATGGGAAATTTAATTTTCATTATAAATAGCCATAATATTTTAGCTTTTGCAGATTCTGAAAAAGATGGGAAGGGTGACATTGCATATCACAAGAGTTTCAAACCCATTGAGGAAAAAAAAGAACTTTTACTTCTTTTTTTATCATTGTGATTTAAAGGGGTCTGAACAGTGATGTTTAAATTTAATTAATTTTGCAATCAAGACTTTAAAGTTTAGTAAATTAGAAGTTACTAATCTCATTTAGGCAGATTTTTTAGTTACTTGAATAAGTTCACGCAAAACCCAAAAAATTAAACACTTTTGTGAAATATTAAAAATGTAAAGTAAGACCAAAAAAAAATTGCAAAAGGCATTTATTTTTCCTTAGAATTACTCTTCTTGAAAATATTGAGATTAAGTTAATAAAAAATACACATGAATCATTAGAACAAAAAATGATCTCCTAGAAAAGAACTAAATCCAGGACACCAACTTTCTTAAACATAAATATGTCATTTATATAGATCACATATAAATTAATGATGCAAAACTATTTCATCAGAATTTTCAGAGGTGCCTACCAAAACAAGTATTACACAAGTCAGTTAAAATTAACTTAAGCAGTTATTTACCATGGATATTCACACATATGGCAAGAATTGCTGGGATTCACTTTGTTTTTCAGGCAAACTCCCCTAAGATGTACTTGACATTAGACCACAGAGGAATTGTAGGAACAGGCAGGCAGCTCCCTCGCTCCAGCAGGAAGGACAGGAGGCTGGAGTCATGCCTCTCCTCTGTACTAACCTGCTGCCTGAGCTCCCAGCTGCCACCAGCCCTTTCCCAGGAAGAGGGAAAAGAGGGTTACTTCATCTGCTGATGTGTCATTTTTCTGTGTACCTGCTCTTGTCACTTCAAGATCAATCCTGAGTCCAGCAGTGTGGACTCCCAGCAGCAGTGGCTCCCTTTTCCCTCACCTTCAGCCCTTTCCCACCTGCACCAGCAGGGAGAGGGGCTCATCTGGGACCTCTGCAGGAGGGAAGGCAGAGCTGGCATTGCCCTAAAAGCCATTTGGGCAGTCAGGAGTAAGGAGCTTCCTCTGCCTTCTCCCTGCTTCCAAAGAGCTCACTGCTGAGTGCTCTTTGTTGAATGGGGCAAGACACAAGTTACTAATAAGCAAGAGCTGAATGAAGTTGAAAAAACTGGAAGTCTGGAAACATGGCACATTTCAGTTTTTACACTGACACTATATAATTGGTAGTTGGTAGTCTGGCCTGTTTCCATCAATAACACATGTAATCTCTGAGACCTTGCCTGCCTTTTAATTTTGCTTAACACTGCATTCTTCATTTAAAGCATATTATCTATGCTGAACTCCAAGTTTATTTTTAGGCTGCATTCAGTTTTGTGGCTTCCTTATAATCTACAGCCTTTGTTTCTATGATTACTTGCTTACCAGTCTCACTGATGCATAAAAAGCACAAGGCTTTTGCCAAATCTTAAGCCTCATGTACTGAAATAATTTCACTTGTATTTCCTCTTGGGCACAAGAATCTATGTAAAGGTCATAACTTCTCCTTTAAAGTACAAACTTTCCAAGGTTATACAGAGTAGTTTTCCAAAATCCTTGTTCTAGTAAGAGACACTTCATCTGCCAAAATTGTTCCTTATTACATCTTTTTCTGGTTTGAGAAAAATATTACATGTATTGATAGCTGTCAGAAAAAAATTAAACAGAGACGACAAGGATCTATGAAATATTCCGTTAGACACAATATGTGTTCTATTTACTAAGCAGAACCACCTGAGATATGTACTCAAAACAAAATACAGAGTATTCATTTTAAGAATTTCATTTTTAAAATTTTGATCTGTACTGTAGATAATTATTTTTTTATCATCTAGCCTGCACAGGTTTAAGCCAAAATTTAAGCTAAAAACATACAGCAATAATTAGGTGTTTAGAATAGCACGGTATCTGCAACACATTTAGCAAAAACTTTATAACGTATACATTTCAGAAAACATAACACAAAATAAAATTCCATTTTGTTCAAGCTGTCTGCAGTCATTGCTGCCTGAGGGCTCGGAAGTTCACTTGCTAGGGAAATGAAAGTAACCAGTACCAAGGCAAACTTCAGAGACTGAAGCCAAACTCAGGTATCCCAGGACTACAATTTCCAGTCCCAATATCCAGTGAGTTACTCTGTTAATGCAAGAGGTCAAGAGCCATCCATGATAGTTTAGGCTGGAATAGACTTCTAAGATCATTGAGTCCAACTGTTCACCCAGCACTGCCAAGGTCACTGCTGATCTATGTCCCCAAATGCCACATCCACACACCTTTTAAATACCTCCAGGGGTGGTGACTCAAACACTTCCCTAAACAGCCTGTTCTGATGCTTGAAAACCCTTTCCCTGCAGAATTTTTTTCTGGATATCCAACCTACACCTCCCCTGGTGCAACTAGAGCCATTTCCTCTCATCCAACCACTGGTTACCTGTAGAAGAGCCTGACCCACACATGGCTGCACCCTCCTTTCAGGCAGAGAGCAATAGGGTCACCCCTGAGCTTCTTCATCTCCAGGCTAAACAATCCCTGCACCCTCAGCTGCTCCTCATGGGACTCCAGACCCTTCACCAAATTCATTGCCCTTCTCTAGACACACTTCACCACCTCAATGTCTTTCTAGCAGTGAAAAAATGGGTTCTGCCCAAGAGTTGTATTTCAGGTCAAACTTTTGTTCCACAATGAAAAGCCTTATTTTTAGACATGATAGGGACTTTTTTTGTTTGTAAATCCAGATAGTTATATTAAATCATAATTAACCGCTCATTTAAGCGGAAAACTCAGAAATGCACACCCATGACCTATTTATATAAGTGTATTTTAGCAACGGCCTCTATAGCACCTACCATCTATCTGTACTGATGCAAAGTCTCTCTTTACTACATTTGTTTCAAAAATACAACTATGTACTTTAACAACTGCTATAAATTTTCGAGGAAAAGGAGAAGTTGGCGTGATTTTACACAGACACCTAATGACACTGAAAATTTAGTCTGGGAAACTGGTAATTAAGTTCTGTTCTTGTGAGAATTACTTCCCTGAACCACACTTGTATTGGCTGGAAGTTACAGCTCATGAGGCTTACATGACTAGACAAGCTGTTTTTTTTAAAACAACATATGCAAGATAACTTCATAAGAAGACATCTCACTGTGAAAAGCAACTATGCAAGATTTAGGATTGCTCTGCCAGCATCAAGATACAGTCTGTATTTGAATACTTCCTCTGTTCTGGAATGGAGTTAATTTAATTCTGCTTTTCCTGATTGCCCACCTTTCCAGAAATGAAAAATTCACTATCAGTCAAAAATTCAATATCAGTGAGTCTGTCTCTCCTGATCCGTGCCAAAGGCAAGTAAGAAATTCAAGTTTATTATTGACATTTTATTACTGTACAGGAATTTTAATTTTCTCCTTCCTTCCAAAACTATCCCTAAAACTTTCAGCATTTTACCAAAACTAAAAAAAAATTACTGACAAGTAGTTCTGAAACTATACCTACCTCCCAAAAGCTCACATAAATGTTTCTGAAACTTCTAAATATGCTAAAAATCTGCCACTAGAAGGGCAACAGTTAAGAAAGAATCCAGGATGCTTAGGCCAGATGTGAGCATAGAAGCCACTTCTCATTTCCTCATTTCTCTCTCAAAGTTTTATTACAGATGTAGCACTTGCCTCATTTCACATTCTCAGGCACAGACCACGGATGTGGCTTTAATCCAGCTTCAGAAAGGGTTTGTTCACTTTCAGTTCTGCCAAGTCCATTCATTTAACAATTTTTCTGCTGGTGGCAATGACTGGTAGCATATTACATTCTTCCTGTACTGTACTCTTGAAGTGCTTGCTTTTACAATTGTGCCAGCTAACCTGTCACTGCCTACACCCACTTCTTAATGGATATTACTCTTACATATAGAACCCCATGTGTTGGTAGAGGTTGGGAAACAGCAGGCTGAACAGGAGTTCCACTGATAACAATCCCTGGAATGGCTGGAAATGGGCAATGGGTGGAAACCAGGCAAGGAGCCAGTGATGTGTGTGCTTGCATTACAAATTGGACAAATTACATATGGTCCATATTAGCAAGAGTATGAGCAGCAGATTAAGGGAAGTTATTTATTCCCTTTGACTAGCACTGGAAAGGCTGCACCTGGACTATTGTGCCCAGGTTGGTGTCTGCCTGCTATTGATGGATGTGGAAAAATTGGACACATTTGACAAGTCCAGTTTGTCAACAAAAAAGAAAATGATCACAGTCTTTTCTCAATCCAGTGAAGAGGAATGGACTAAGGAGTGATTTAACACCTGTCTGAAACTAGCTATCTAATCTAAGCATTACTGAAAAGAAAAATTACAGAGCCAAATTCTTCCTAGCAGTCAAAAATGCAAGTCGAGCAGCAAAAGGCACTAACACGGCACTTTGTGAGGAGGTTCAGGCTGGGCATCAGAAGAAGCACGTACATTTAGAAGGCAATGCAGCACTGAAAAAAGTTGTCCCACGACACTGTGGGATCACTACGCCTCCAGCTTTTCAAAACTTGCCCAGATAAGAGCTCCAGTTGCCTTATCTGAGTCTTGGCAATAACCATGTTCTGAGCAGGAGGTCAGTTCAGAGACACTCTTCAGAGAACATTCCTGTTGTTACATTATTGGCAAGAGCTTTACGGAATCAGACAAGAGATATGAAGTATAAACCCAAGCAGAATCATAAGGAAAAATATTCAACAAGAACTATTTGGCTTAGCAGTGTTGAAAAGAAAAAAAGTAACCACTTTTACTAACAGAAAAACCCCAGACTTGATGTTTTTCATAAACTACTGTGAGAATAGCTCTCTCAAAGTCTGACCAATGAACCCACATTTGCTTTCAACTCTATGAAGTGCAAAGGGCAGAAAAACCTGGTTTTGATTTATGCTTTGATATGAGTATGCAAAGGCAGTAAAATAGAAATGAAAGCTAAAAAAAACCAACAATGTTCAGCAATGCAAAATAGGACATTTATTAATTGAAAAGTGATCATTTTGCCAGTATTCAACTGAAATGAGAAAGGGCACCACACAAAACTCCTCCTCAGAAGACTATGATTCTGCTCTAATTCTACCAGATAAAGAAAAATTAAGCAACCAAAGACTCAAATCTAACTTCAAACAAAAACCTTACATCTAATTCTACTTGAAATTAATGGGTTATCATACCCAGGCAGATAACACAACTAGAGTATTGAAGCCATTCACAATTCAGAGTTTTCAGCTTTCATATCAATGAAAATGAAATATTGACAGAACGTAGATATCAGCAGAGATCTCTGCAAACATTCACTCAATTCACAGCACTTTAACTTTCTTGCTGGCAAGATCTCAACTGTCTCATTGGAATTGACATAGGATTTCTAACTGTCTGACTTCCTCAAATAAAAATTAACTATCTTCTAATGTCAGAAGGTTTAACTTCAGGACCACCTAAGTGAAATATCTAAGCTTGGACCTTAGAATAAAAAAAGTATACTTCAAACTGAGAGGGCTTAAAAACAACTGTCAAGTAAAAATGCTGCTTTTTAATCTATGCACTGGAATTTACAATAAGTAGGAGAAATCTAAGATATTGAAAGGAGCTAGACATCAAGCACTTACTTTGATTTCTGCTGAAAGTACCAGTTTTAGCTAAACTTTCACAAACTTTGTCTTTTAAAACAGAAAGATACCATAAAATCCAATTCATTTGAATCTCTACCTGCCCAGAGTCCAAGAAATCTATTCAGAAACAATAACTCCCAAGCTTATCTCAGAAGTGCGCATAGTTTCTCCTGTGAGTTGTACTTAGCATAAATATTCTGATTTTTATCTATTTAAGCAAAGAATATAGCATAAAATGAACTTTACTATTTTTTTTTCAGGCAGGAAATGCATTTTCCTGACTTTAAAAGTTAACAGATTTTTTCCTAGCATTTTCAGTATTTTGTTTAGAAAAAGAAGGTTAAAAGCAAATAATGACAATATTTGCTGCTATTCAGCAGTGTCAAATAGTGAGAGATTTCATTTTGACGTTTTTTCTTAATAGAGTAAATCCTCCTGAAAATGTCAGTGGAAACAAATCTAAAATTTTTAGCTTTTTCACTTATTATGTTTTGAGTTGGTTTACAGGTGGAACTAACTAGGAAAAGACCCATGATTTTCATGTCTTCTAATCTCTAACCTATTAAGGAATTATTCTTTACTTTAATTATTCTGTGATATTCATTAACATGAAAGAGACACATAAGAACAGTGATGTAATTTTAAGTGCAGAACATCTTTAAAGAGCATACAGATTTGACCAGTCAGAGAATAAGACGGCCCTAAGCATGGTAAAAGGTTTACTTACAAAAAAAAAACTTTGTTCACACCAAGAAAAATACTACCTGCCTCCCAATCAGCGAAGTATTTATTTATCAATATCATATTCTCACTGAATTCACAAAAAAACCTTTAAGAAACCAAGAAAAAAAACTCAAAGAAAAACACCTCAATATGGCCAAAGTCTGGATCCCAAGTAAAAAGGGCGCAGAGTTAAAATAAGTTCACACATATGGAACTTGATGTCTTTGGATAGTTTCCCTGAAAAATACTGTAAAATTCATATACTTTTAGTCCAATGCATAAATATATTCTAAATCTAAGTGAATTACATGGACTGTGCCAGAAATGCTGAAGAGACAAAAAAGAGCTAAGAGAATGGAAAGGAAGCAATGTGGCTGCTAAATGATCTTGCCCTTGGTTCATACCAGTGCCGCTGCTCAATTACAATTCAAGTGGGAAAAGCCAACTATATCTGAGCTACTGAGCATCCAAAACTACCAGATCTCTCTTTCAGTGTCTCTTTTCCATGCAAAGGAGCAGATGTAAAGATATAAAGATGTAAAGAACGTAAAGATGTTCTGTTATGACCTAACATCATTTGCTTCATGCTGGAGAACGAACCCAAATATTCTCTGTTGGTGGGAACCTCATAACAGACTGTTCTCAGAAGTAAAGTACATGGCCAATATGATGTCTTAAAGTTGGCCTGGCTCCATTCTCTCTTTTCCCCACTTATTAGGCTTACAGGTCACACTGCATCATATTTTGTTCACAGTTTGACCTCCCTCACAAAATAGAAAATATTCTCCCATTGCATTCTTCCTGACATCAGAATGAATTACTTACTTTGGTATGACCCTAAATAAATTTTTGGCTACAGATGAAGTCACATCACTGACTCTAGTTTAACTTAAAACAGTCAGAAAGTCATTTAAAAAAAAGACAAGCAAGAATGTGGGCAAAAAAGCCCCCTGCATCTTAATAAATGAGGATACAACTGTAAATGAATCGACAGGAAACACACCAGCTGGACAAAAAGCCTACCTGAAACAGACAGGATTACTTTACCTATTTTTTTTCTCTTTATAATGCTCAGTATTGAATAAAACTGCAGCCTTTGTTTATTAATTTTGTTTATTAGCAGAAGTGAAAATGCTCTTTATTAACAGGGGAGCAAGGAACAATAGCTAAGTACAATAGTCCTGTGAACACAAGAAAAAGTGAACATGAAGATGAACACACAGGCTAAAAAGGACTGACATAATTAATGCTATCATATTTCTGTATGGGTTTAATGATATTGAGATAAGCCAGACAAAATGCATAAAAAGGAAAAAGGAAGTGGGTAGCTCCTGGCTGTACCTGTTACTCCCAGTTTTCCTCAGAACAACAGATACTTGCTCCTACCTTTTCCTCAGCAGTTCAAAGATTAAATTGCAAGATTGTTTCTTGTTTCTTTCTAATTGTAAAAGTAGAATAAACAATTCAGTAAAGATGAATTTTAATAAACAAGAAACAAACTATAACAGACATAAAGCTAGAAAGTTGCAACTAAGTTTTAAACAGACATAATAGAGTAAAACATCCAATTTATCAAGATCTTTTCCAACGCTTGTTTGATGATAAGAAATATGGGCATTTAAAATTAAAGACAATACCACATTGCTCCAAAAGTTTAATGAACAAATCATTCAGATAAAGCTCCCTAATTTCCCCATAGCTGATAGTTATGAGAGTAACTACCTTTAAACCAGTAAGGTTCCTTCATAAGTCCATATGGAAACTACTTTACACCTTTGAATGTTTTCACAGCACTCTGTTTTATTTCAGTGTAAACTAGAAGGTTCTAATTCTTCTTTTCTGGATCTTATTTAAAATCCTATGTTACAACAGAAGTTTCCACAACTTTCACGCAAATATTATGGTGATTACACTGTGATATTTTTCCTCATTCTCCATAGCTGCTCATGCTGCTCATAGTTAAAAAAAAAATTAGAAAATCATTTCTTAAACCATTGTGAGTCTGTGTATTCCTACAATGTTTTTCTTATTTGACTCTAAAATAGAATCAAAAATGCAGCTAAGAATGTTTTTCTCCACAAACAAACTCTTCATTTTTCCTCTAATGGATTTTTTCATCTAATTCTTTACCTCCTCCAGCTGTACTGGAAGTATCAGTGTGACTCTGGTTTCAATGTCTAAGAATCAAGAGGGCAAGCTAAATCCATACTGTTACACATAACTCTGGTAGTTTTCCTTCTGCTCTTTACCCTTGCAACAAGGCCAACACTTCCCAGGTAATTTTAGGTCTCATTTAAAGTAAGATTAACCATGCCAGTTGTAACTGAAAAAGTGCCTGACTCTCCAAGGAAACTCTCCAAGTTCATTCCACAACTGCATTCATGCAGTTAAAAATATTTTATCTCCAGTTCCATGGCCTCGTCCCTGTGTTTGTAATCCACACTATCCCAAAGGAGCTGCTTGGATAAAGTGCTGAAGCTGTAAGAACTGAACCTCAGCTGACAATGAAGATCAAGCAGTTGAACTTACAGCAAAAGTAGGCTTCCAGGAACTATGTAAAACATAAAAGTAGGCTTCCAGGAAATGTAAAAATTACAGATAATTATGGTCAATTTTTTAACTAACTCATTACAAAAAAAATATGTAAAAAGTCAATCTGCATGCTTTACATGTCCAGATACCTTCAACTTCACATAAAAAAGTTTTGCCAATTCTGATACAAAAAAAAAAACAATTGTCTCAAATACAATTGTGTTTCAAGTTTGGAAAAATAGTCCTAGTGACAGAAGGAACCTTTTAGAACTCTCTCATTTAATGGTAACAATGCAACATGAGCTCAAGCTTTACTGAATATTAAAAAGGACTCCATCAGAGACACCTTACAATAGGTGATACTCTTTGAATCTTCAGTTCTACTGATGCCATGGTATTATCATGTACCACTGCTGCTAAGCACTTTGGACAACTCAAAGTGGAGTTTTCAGAAATTGTGCATAGGAATAGTGAACTTTTCTTTCCACATTCAGTCTTATATTGATGACAACCAGCATCTGTCCTTAATTTCTATAAGAAAAGGCACAATGGACAGGGAAGATCTTTAGCCTTATATTGCTGTAAAAGAAGCACATCAGGCACAGCATTATTCACATCCAGAATCATGACACACTCAACTACCACCTCTTGCAGCTGTCTATTAGAAAATCCCAACCAGAAATCAAAATGTCTCTAGACCTACAAGTCAATCAACCACAAAAGATCCCCAGGTAAAAAAAAAAAAAAGGAGAAAGGGTCAGAGCTCCTTACTGAACAGAAAGGAAATAACATCTTGTGACTTTAAAAAAAAAAAAACAAAACAGCAGAAAAGTGTTTTATTTTCTAGAATTATGATTATCTTGCAGCTATTGCAGCACCCTTAATATGTTATGAGCTTTATGCAAAACTCAAGACTCCTATTGTGATATTTTCCACACACAGTTGAGATAGGATGTAAACAAACTTTCATATCCTATACAAAAATTCTCACCTGAAATCTAAACTCCGAGAAATATACTTGGCTCCCATAAAAGTTTGCTTTTACTCTTATTTTATCCTATCATTCTACTTTTTGTATCTATGCTGATAAAAACATGCTGGTTTTTATAGTTAGAAGTTTCTTCCTCATTCACTTGAATGCTGTTTTGAAGCAGAAATATTACACTAATATAAAAGCATTAGAAATCCAGTTGTCCCTTAATTATCTCTACATTTTTGCAGATACTGCTTATTTTAGGAATTCTATTAATTATCAGTTTTAAGGAACCTGAGGCACATTTATAAAAATTTTAATTACTAGAAGTTATTTTTATACAGCCTTATTATTTAAAGTATACAAATTACTGTTCTAGATAAATTATTCACTCAGAAGTTTCACAGTTTCTCTTTGATTTTACTTGTTTGCACAAATGACACTTTTATTAATTTTATTCTAAATTTCCTTCTAAAGGGATACAGTATTTACCAAATGTGACAGAAAAAGAGGCTAATTCATATGTTGGCAATTAAGCACATTGCAACATTATTACATTTATAAAGGGCATCTCCAGCAGAGATAGTATTTCTCATAGTAACTCGGGTTACGTTTTTTGGATCATCGGTTGACTTACAATAGGAAGCCATTCACTTCACAACTGTAGTTTTAGAAATGTCCAAAAGAAGTAAGGTACTGTGATCAATGTTTCTATCTTTACTATGAATAGAAAAATTACTTTTTCATTGGACAATTACACACATAGCCAAAATAAACACACGCTAAATAATAGGTCAGACTGTCTCGGCTCCGAAATGTAACACCTCCTGACATTGCAGTATCATGATTAGAATGAGTTCATTCCACATTGTTTACAACATTCATGAGCATTTTCAATTATTAAGTAGCCCCTATCTTTTTACTTCTGTGACAGGAGTGTTCCTATCTTGATGATTTTCCTTTTCTAACAAACAGGAAATAAATGTGACCAATGCTGGGAAAGCCAGTGTAAGAAAGTCTTGGTTGTGCTCAACACACGGTTATCTCAACTTCACCCAAGCAAACTACACCAACATGTTTGATGCTGAATAATCACCACCAGAAGTGGAATTTGCAATTATTCCTGATGCATCTCAGTTTTGACTGTGTCAGAACTCTTACTGTAAAAGTAGCACCAATGAAGCCACATTGTCAGCAGCACTCTAGGGGGAGAGCCTCTTGAAAGTTTGCCAATTCGCAGAAGACTTATTTTCCATACTGCTCATATTTTTAAAGTAACAGGAAGTAAGGCCAAAACACAAATTACTCTCATCATGCTAATATATATTTTTTTTTAATGAGGAAGGAGCTCAGTGAGACTGATGTTCTCACCTGCAGAAGGGTCTTTTTGTAAGTGTGTGAACAAGGTGTGTAATGATTTTCCCCACATTAATTATATCTAAATCCATGCCTCCATACATCCCCTTTACTGTAAAAGTGCACTGAACTCAAACTTCACTTCTCAGGAGTAAAATATGTCAGTTTAGGCTGCAACAGTATTTCTACATTTAAGATGAAAAGTATTTGATGAAAAGTATTTGGTAAAAGAAATGAAATTTTGGCAACAAAAAATGTATAAATAGTAGTAAATCTAATACTATTTCTGACAGATAATGCTTGAGTTTTCCAAATAAGTGTAGTTTTACAAAACCACCCCAACTAATCAGTGTCAGAGAGAAGATCAGAATTTAATCCTATATTGAAATCCTTTAACCTCTTAATTAAAGCCTATTAATTAACCATTAAGAGCTCAGAGTTACTGGGTACACACGAGGGTTGTAAGAGAACGAAGCCAGGCCACCAGCTGGCCTGCTGCCCATAACCCCACAGAGTGAAGGAAGCAGCAGCAGCGGGCCCTGGGAGCTACCAGAGGGAGCAGGGACACTGATAATCCTGTGAATATCTGTTTTTCTACAAAGCTTGAGTACTGTTGCAAATATAAATAAATTTTACTCGCATTTGTATAAGCACAACTGCACTTAAACAAGAAGGATAAGTCTTAGTTCTGCTCCTCATCGAGCACTTATTTTCCTGCATTGTAGTTCTTATTTCCATGCATTTTATTTTTTATATTTTTATTGCTCAGGGCACATAGATTACTATCTTGTTATGCCATTGTGTAAATTGCTGAGAAGCCTTTTTTCCCATTTTTTTCCTTTTTTTTAATAATAATATCTGCAGGCCTAATCCCTGAGTGGGTTCAACGCAAGTCAAACTTTGTAGACTCTGGCAGAAGGAAAGTCCTACTTTATTAGGCGATTTTCCTTTTGTTCTTTCTCAAAGAGGTACCCTCAACTGCCATGACTTTGTAAAAAACCTGCTATCCTAATTGTAGACATTGTGGAATAAAATTTGGGGGGAAACAAAGAATATTTATTATCCTTCCCACTGCAGAACGTGGTCAATTCCATCATGCTCAAAAGCAATTGGCACTCTTATTTTCTATGTCTTTTGTATGCAGGACTAACCAGACATCACTATTCGAAGATGAAACAACATCAATACTGATGTATTTCCAACTTTTTCTCCTATTGTAACTAAGCTGCTTGAACAGGATCTTTGTAACAGTCTGTTTCCAACCTTGGAAAGAGCCTTCTTTAAATATGGACACCCAAAGAAGCAGTTTATTATACCTGCATCTTACTTTCATCTTTCCCTGGCCTCTAAAGGTAGAGTCAAAAGAGAGGCAGAGGCATGGCTGTGATATCACAGCCAATACCTGAACAAATCACCAGAGGAGATAAAGTTGTGATCCCAGGATTATCACAACTCGTCAATGTTGCATGTCTAAGCAAAGAAAGAATATTCATTTAGTGTATATAGGTAATTAGTATTGTAACAGCTAGGAAATGGCAAATGTACACAATGGAGTTCCAAATCCAATAGTTAATCTTTTAAAGAATAATTTCCAACAAGAACACACAGCATAATATTTTCTTAATAAAATTCAATATAGGTACTGTAAAGAGAAGAAGGCAGCAACATCACTAGATAGGATTAAATTTGACTTCAGTATACTCACTAATTTAAATTCACATTTAATCCTGAAACAGACAACATGCTGCTGTTTCTGAAGTTACCTGTTAATCAGATTTTTGTCATACAAATATTAATGGTTTTCACCCTGTTGGTGAACACTGCACTAGAAACAATAAAACATGTTTAGCTCTTAGGTACATAACTGTAAGAAGGGGTGTCCACAATTGTTCCAGAACTGTTTTCTGACATGGTCAGTATGTTGGATAAAGTATACCTGAGATTAGAGGCCTGACTCTCTTCCAGCTGACAAAATCAAAGTTCTTGCTGCTTAATGGCCTCACACTGAAACAAGAAAATCCATTTCCTACAACAAACCTATTCTTACTAATCAGCAGTGGAAACAGAGTATACATACAGATGCAAAACTCCCTTAAAGGATGAGAAAAAGGTGACATGTGAAAGAGTAACTTGAGTTACTGATCAGCTTTCAAATTTTGGGGCAATTGAATAATGCAAGTGACAAATCCAAATTCCAAATAGTCCTCGGTAAAAACTGGATTTTTGTTTCTGTGACAGTGCCTTTTTTTGCTCTGTGAGAATCTTCACCGTCTGTTAATGTTATTCATAGATGAGACTTTGTACCCAGTAGTATTCCTCCTCACCCCAGGCTTCTGATCAACTCACTCTGGTACCATCTGTCTCTGTTTGTTCTGAGGCCAAGATACTCCAGGAGCCACATCACTATGAATTTACTTTCTCTCTCTACAGAACAGAATCAGAAAAGCATCTTTTGGAAGAGATAGGTAAATTTCCTACTTTTTAAAATCTAAAATATCTTTAAAAAGATATTAATTCTTCTATCATCAAAGAAAGCACCCATAAATGCACAAGTAAAAGCAAATGGGAATGATGATGTTGAAAAAGTAAAAAGTACACTCATCTGTAAATAGAAGGGCTGATGGAGGGTTTCATGATACAAATATTCTGGGGACTGGCCTCCTTTTGGAGCATACCTGAATGTTCTGACTATCTGTTCAATTGTCCTTAAATCTCTAAAACTACAACTACAGTGAAGACTACCATCACATAAAAATCTTCCCGTGATGATAAAAGACAATTGTCTCATCTAGTATGTCTTCTGTAAGCAAACATGGCAGATCTCCACATCCTGTAGTCAGCCTTTCTAAATCAGTCTAGTCCTTTCCTGCCTTAAATAAGGGAGAATAGACACTTTTTTCCTCCAGCCTTGCTGTCCCCCAACAACACTTCAGTTAAAGAATGAACATTATATTTTTTTATAATTAATTGAGAAAATAGTACAACTATTCCTTATCAAAAGAATAAAACAAGACAACAGTGATAATAACACTTAACTCCTCTTCACTCTGAAAATTATACAACAACCAGTACAAATACATCAAAATAAAAGTACACAACTGAGAGACTAAACCCTCCCAAAGACAAACACAGCATTAACTCACAGGTTTCAATTTAACAGAAATGTTGTTGAAAGAAGTTGGGAATTTAAAAGCATGTAACCAACATTACTGAACTTGCACTTGAAAAGCTCTGCAGCTGGGAAGCATAACTGTATTTTCAGCAAGCCTAATTGTGTTTCCTGACTCCAGGGGACAGGAATTCCCCAGATACTCTTGACTGACAGGTCTGGTTCTGCTTTCAACCTGCAAGTAAGCAAAAATACCCACTGCTAGTCAAACTAAGTATGATAAGCATCACTGTTTCCACTGGTATCATTAGCAGCTGGAAGTGCCCATATTAGCATTCAGTACTGCCCATAGCTGGGTCATTTGTAGAGGTCATTCCAGAGATACAAACTAGTCTCAGCACCAGCATTCAGTAGGAAGCCTTAATATATATGGCTTAGACCACACAGGAAGACTTTGTGAAGTACCAAACATTTTCTGTATGAACAAACTCCATAGAGTTAAAAGGTATCCACCAGATACATGTCTAGAGTTCCTGGCATTAACTGTTTCAGAACTTGCCTCCTGGTTCTGAAATTTGGTATTGTTTCATGAACCTAATTGCTGATTTTCCAGGAATTCAATCCAACATCTTGAGGGTATTTATGCAGTTATGGTGCTATAATTGATTCAACCATGGTCACTGAATTTCTCCTCTTTTCTGAATATTTATTCAATATTTTTCATTATGCTTTTATCATAATATCGCTACCTGTGGTGCAAAATAGAAATATTTAGAATATTTTTAATATCAAATTGCTGTCCATTAAAACTACCTGTTGAAAGTCTTTTTTATTGCACCAATCACTACTGATTTAAGAAGCCTGATGTATTTGATACAAATAGCTAAAAGTAATTAGTAAAGACAGATTGTTTCAGGAAATGTATAAAAGTTTATTTAGTGGTAAAAAATAACATCTCTGACTTGAAATCTGTCATCAGAATTGTCTTCATCTTATTGGATGAATTGTCTTCCCAATTCATCCACTAATTAAAGAACTTCTAGTTATTTCCAGAAATTTTTCAATCACTCAGTAGCATGCACAGCAGAAGAAACGAAGCTATCTTCTGGTTATGTTTTCTTATTAACAGTTTATATGGAGGAAAAAAAAAAAACAAACCAAACCTGGGATTACTCTGGATAAAGATACTGCTCTCCAAAAACTATACAAGTTAACACCTTTACATTATTCATACCCTTACTCATGTGTGATACCTCAATAACCTCAATATCTTGGGAGGTTATTCCTCTTTGGTAAAAGCCATGCTGAGTTTTTCCACATAAAATGTTGAAAGGATGAAACAGAAAGGAGGAGATAAGGAGGAATATATTGAGGAGAGGTACCAAAGGACTGTTTTGATCTCCAGCCTCATGCAAAAAGTCTAAAGAATCATCCCTGGAGAAAGTAGCTCTTAACCTATAATACCAGGTGAGCCTAAATACAAGTATTGAACACTAAAAAGCTCAAGTCAGCAATTTTCATAAAAAACCAGAAGCTGTATTACCAAAACAAGCCCAAGTCAGCCACAATTATTCCTCCTAAGTGATGAAAACAGACACTCATAACTCTGCTGTCTTATGTGAGTGCATCCTGAACATACTCTTTACATTTACAGTACTATGAGGGTGGCTGCATGACTCACAGAAGCATGGCTTCAGGGAAGAGAGAGATCAGTTCTATTAAAGTTTAACTAGTTCCAACATCCTTTGATTTTATGATTCTGACTGCTAAGCTTATTATTTTCTCTTGGAAAATTCAACCAAAAAGAAGAATACTAACCTATAAGCATCTATTTTGACATAATTTCAAACTAGATAATGCAGAAAACACTATAATGGGTTGATCTATTCTCCAAATCCAATAATATTAAATTAAATTTAAAATGTTTAGAACACCGAAAATACTGACAAAATAACAAATATCCATGGTGAGGAAAACTTGAACAGAATGGAGCAGCACAGAGAACCACAAAAAATACATGGGAAACTTGCCAAAGAGAGAAGAAAATCTTTAAACTAGGAAAACAGTAGTCTTGAGTTTGAAGAAGACAGTCTATGAAAACAACTTTTGTATTATTAAAAGGAATTGTCTCAACTAACTGGCACCCAGAAATCATATACAAGAAGCACAGCCTGGCTGGTCATTCTGGTTCTCTGTTAGGTTTCAGACTAGGATTCTGTCTGTGCACAAAGGCCGTAGAATTGCTGAACTCCCAAGCTTCCCTTCAGTTTCAAGCACTCTAACTGCTGTTCTATAGCAGAAAGTTTTTCTGCTGGGCTTGTATTTCTAATGGGAATATTAATTCAAAATGAAAAATTACCAGAGGGCAAATAATGGCATAAAACATGCCATGCAAAGTGATTCAGATAATATAAACCCCATGGAAGTTCAGACTTTGGTATTTGCTGTGTTCACAATGAGAATCATGAACCTGACCACAATTAAGCAGCATAATATCACACATGTATTTTTTGTTTTCCATCCAATTATGAGAAGAAAATTGCTCCCTGCTTGAAGAGAAAGGCAAATATATTAAAAAAGCTGATGAAATTTTCTATCAAACTAACAAAACATAAGAAAAAGATATTTATTTTTCTTTCCTTTTGCTTAGTCTCTGCCAAGTCATCTCCATGAATGTGACTAAGAGGTTATTTTCTCAAAATAGAAACTCCATAAGAAAGCTAAGAATATGTCACTTATTGTAATATTTCCTTGGTTAAAAGAAAAAACAGTTGTTAAAAAGTTATTTCCACAAACTTGAATTTCCCTCAAATTGACATAAATAAAAGTTTCTGTACCATGAATGGTTGAAAATTTATAGATAATCCATAAAAAAAAACCTCTGTACATCATAGCAGCTGTTTGTGCACTGAATAGTCACTTCTCATTAAAAAAAAAAAAAGACTTCCTTTAGCAAGTCAAACTCATCTTATGCCACTTCTCAGAATAATCTTACTTGGAACTAGTAATAGTCCATGTAAAATAGTGTTCACATCACTTCCACTCACAGAATACAACATGTCCAGCCATTTTAAGGACACTGACATTAAATTATCATTAATAAGGTAGAGCCATTACAGTGCAGCAGCTGGGGTCTGATTTTCCCTAGAAGTTTTGACCTTGCTAATATCAGGACTTGATAAATCATATAAATTGATGCATGATTTTTAGCATCAATTCTTCACAGAATAAGATGCATGATTCTTCTTTGGAAAATAAAAATTAAAGCATTCATTAGGGTTACAGTTAATGCCAAAATGAGTATATAGAGCCTCTATGTCCTGCAAGAACACCTTTTGCCTCTGTCCTAAATGTTGCATTTGAAACTGAGTTCACTGATTCAGCTGCAGGCTTAACATGGTTTCCTCTTATGATAAGAGTATCACTTCTGTCTTGTTTAAGTTAAGCTTAAGCCAGCATTTTCTAAATCTATTTGCTTATCTCATTCAGACAACCTGTCATCCCTCTAGGGGTACTGTCTATTTATTTTTGAAAGCAGTTCAAATCAGGATGTTGTCAGCATATTAGTAGTGCCACAGCCTGTGACATTCACAAACCCTGAGAAATTGCAAAAATAAGAGTGAAAATATTTCCCACAAAGGTTTTAGGAGCAGTTCTATGTTAATATGTTGTCTAGAAATCATCACCTTACATCTTTATGCATATACATAGGGAAACACTCCCTCCTTCAATCATATAATATGTTTTACTACTTCTGTTATATAACACAAAACATCTAGAGATTTTAGTACACAAAATAGGTCAGATATAGCTCCAATTCAGCCCTACCTTATATATAAGTGGGCATTTTCCTTTATTATTCTTTTGTTCAGTTTATTATTTGAGTAAAGTATATAAATACAGATTATGTCATTTTGGGGGACTTCTTTCACCTTTTCCTTGCCCCTAATGCCAACTGCTGGCCAGGTAAGTACTTCTGGTTGTATTCTTCTTTCTATATGCAAGTCTGTTTTCATAACCCCATATCCTCAAGGAATTCTTCATTATATCATACTACTTGGTTTTTGGTTTAAGTTTAGCTCTATCTTTCACAAACAGACAATAGGTTTCTTACATTTTCCCTGATCTTTTTAAAATTCCTTAATAAAGTTTATAAATAAACTTTATTAATTTTTTTAATGCAGCATCTATTCCTTTTTAATTAACCATATTCTGTGGTTCTACTGAATTACAAATCCATGTATGTTTTAGGATTTAAATAGATCAATTGGGGTACAATAAGAAATATATTTATTATGATTACTATATTTACCTGTTCCAAAAATTTATTCATTATATAATGTTTTATACATGTTTGTCAGCATGTCTGCTGAAAAAACTTAGTTCTGCTATATTCATAGAATCATTAAGATCGGAGAAGACCTCCAGTATTGAGTCCAACCTTTGGCTGAACACCACCATGCTAAATAAACCACTGCACCAAGTGCCACATCCAGTCATTCCTTGAACACTTCCAGGGATGGTGAATCCATCTCTTCCCTAGGCAGCTTCTACCAATGCTTAACAAGCCATTTCTTCACTGAAAGGGTATCCTAACCCCATAAACATTGTGAACAATCCAACCAACATAAAAGTTTTTCTTGTATTAAATATTTTGAGAAAAAGGTCCAGGACAACCATACAATCAGGAAACTACCATGTCATGTTGCAAATGGTAAATTTAATAGTCTCAGTAAGAAATGTAACAAGCCATCAAAATGACATCAGAATGACCAAAGCAACAGAAGTTCTTTTGTTACCTCATATTTACTACATTAAGGAGACAAAACCCATTTCATAGTTAAGAGGTATTTTGTGGATTTCTATTTTCATTTACAGAAGCTACAATCTCCCTGTATTCTTTTTTTATATATATTGCAAATTATAATTTTAACTCATTTACTCTGTTTTCTTTCTATCTTACTGCCCAAGAAAACACAGCAGAATGTTAGACTTCTCATGACTCCAATGTCACAACTATTGGCTGCAGAGACCTATTTTTCTCTTTCCTGAAATTATTTTTTCAAGTAGAGTGTTTTTAACAGGTTCTGTAAAAAAGCAGCCTGAACAGGAACTGCACTGACTGCAAATAAACCCACTGAGTGCATATATATAGTGTAAATTGCATTAAATAATGGTTGATGTGGGTTTGCTATCTTGAATGCTGTGACACTGATCACTGTTAACTAAAAAGATCTAATTAGGCTTTTAAAAGGAGATAAGACAACAATGATGACCATAAGCAGTTCCTATCATAGAAGGAAAAACTCTAACTCCAGCTTAAAGGTATTACTATGAAATATAATAGACTGCGTGGAACATAATAGAAATGTGGAAAGGTTGCCCATGTTATAGATAAATTATGTAACACAACACCAGAATTTCCCATTGAAAATATCAGGAAGCAGCTTTAAAATAAAAAGGTGACAATTTCTCCATACAGATAATTAAGTTGAAGAATTCAGTTTCACCAAATTCTGAAACCAGGAATACAAGTAGGTGTAAAATGGGACTGCAATTAACAGTGGCAAACAGATTCCTTATTGCCAGGGAGTAAATCCAGCAGCATGCATGCAGCCACTGCCTCAGAAGTCACTAAATACCTGTATCACAACCATTCTATGCACACCCTTCTCTTTATGTGTGTTCTCAGGTATTCATTGCTGAATACTGCCAATATACAATATTACAATAGTGGAATCTTCAGTGCCTTCTAGCACTGGAATTCCTTTATTGTGACTGGAGATTAACACCATTACATAACATTCCAAGACTCATTCAGAGGAAAGAAATAAATCCCAAGTCCAACCCTTAGGCACAAGACCACCACATCCTAATGAGGAACAACCTGAATACACCCTTTACAAAATCTATACCCTATAAATCTGAAGAAATAAAAATTGGCAGACTGATTGTTAAGCATCAAAACAGTTGCTTCAGAGGGCAACTAAGAATTTCTACTCTTTAAGGATTAAAATAGGGAAATATCTCAAACACTGCTGATAAAACTCATGATGAAGTACACACATGCTGGAGATAGAAGTATTCTTCATCAAGGCAATATATGCAAGACTACTCTCGGTATCAGAAGATCACAGAAACTGGGAGAGGTGCCTAACATCTGTGGAAAGGAAAATGTCACTGCCATCTTGAAGAAGCGTAAGGATCTACAGAGCCACAGACTGGTCAGACTCATCTCAATTCCTGGGAAAGTGACGATACAACTAATCCTGGGAACTATTTCTAGGAACATGAACTACAAAGCAGTGATCAGGAGTCAGTAGGCATTAACCAAGGGAAGTCATACTCAACCAATGTAACGACCCTCTACAACGAAATGACTGCAATGAGGGGAGAGCAGTGAATATTGTCCATCTTGTCTCAAATATAGCTTTTCCCATTGTCTCCCATAACATCCTCATAGAGAAGCTGATGAAGTACAGACTGGGTGAGCAGACTCTGAAGTAGACTGGGACCTGGCTGAATGGCTGGGCCCAGAGCAGGGAGATCAGTGGCACGAAGTCTAGTTGGAGGCCAGTTCCTAGAGGTTTATCCCAGGGGTCATTTTTGAGTCCATTCCTGTTCAATAACTTACTTACCCAGAGATTTTCTAGAGTCTGCATCCCTCGATATAATCAAAATCCAGCTACACATAGTTTTAAACAGTGCCCCGAGGTGACAGCGTGAAAAGAAATGTTGGGCAAGATGACCTCCAGAAGTCTCTTCCAACCTCAACCATTCTGTGATTTTGTGGTACAGAACTCATGTCCAAGAGCATCAGACTAATCCTAGCTCTGCCCATAGGCACACATGGTCAATGGTTCTACAAAAATACCTTTTCCAGAGCAAAAGTGAAATCTGTAACATGATACCTTGTTTTTAGACACCACTTACTCCTATTCTGCTAGTACTCACCACATTTTGTCCTCCCCAGATTCACTGTAAATAAGCTTTTTCATCAGCAAATGTGGACAATTCAGTATATCTCAAAATTAGACTCAGATTCTGACAGCAATTTCAAGTGGAAAATACCCTAATATGTATGAATAGCAGTAAAAGTTTCTACAGACATTTATTCTCCTCCCCAGTGTCCCACAGTGCTCCCTGGCACAACACTTTTTTGCAAGCCACTAATGTCAGAAAAATAAATAAAATTTAAAAGCTGTGCCATTAGTATTTCTGTTCAATTTTCTCCCTGAATATTTACAATAATCACAAAAACAAATCCTGGAAGACACTTTTAAAAGTCATTTAGTCCATTCTCTTGTTCCAGCACATGACCAGCTACACTTGTGTCTCTTCTAACAAGTATTTGCCAAACCTGCTCCTTCGGATTTTCACAGCTTCCAAACAAGCCCTAAACAAAGTATGCAAACATTTTAAGTTTTCTTTCCATTAAAAAATTCTCCCTACCAAGTTCAGTCCTCCCTAATGCAATCTAAGTTTACTCCTTTCAGTTTCACCATGATATGAACATGGAAAAGTGATAATTTCCTTTCACTTATCCATCTCCTTCATTCCCTGGGATTTTCTTTTAGGAGGCTAAATTAACTCATGTGTTTGATTCTTTCCTAACACATACCATGGTTTTTAGACACCTAATTATTCATTCCTATTACTGTCCACTGAATTACAACTGCTCCACATAATTTTTGAAGGGTATGCTATTCCAGATGAGACCATACCAAAGCCTAGCAGTGGGAAAACTTCTTCACAGTGCTTCCTGGCCAGTGTCTGTACATTCCTGTATGACATTAATCTCTTTCAGGATACTGGCTACTGCTCAACTTACATACTATTAGGGCTCCCTGATTCTCTGCCAAAAATCATTTCCCTACACAATTTTTCTTTGTCCTATGTCAACCACATAAACTACCCCTACGGAACATCCCTTGGCATTTTTCCTTTTGAATAGCGTCATAACATCATAACCATTGTTTGGGGTTTTCAGGATAATTTTTAATATAATCATGCCATGAGTTGTTAACACAAGAATGGGAGAAGGGTATCTAAAAATTCAGTTAGTATACCAATTAATTCATTTCTTAGTTATATAATAAAAACACTGAACAAGACTGGTTCCCAAAGAGGTCCCAAAGAGATTCAAAAAGATCCTTCCATTCTAACAGTAACCATTTATTAATATTTTTTGTTAACTATAACTCATCGTTTACACTGCCCATATAGTATTTTAAGTTTCTTGAAAGCCATATGCTTCATATTTACAACACTAGTGAGCAGAAGAACTTTTACTGTTAAGGAAACGGAGAATACAAAGTATTGTATAAAAAGTGTAATATTGCCAGTATCTAATAGTAACCAAAAAAACAACTCTTAATATGTACACAATTTTATAAGCAGCTAAGTGAGAATATCAGAAAGAGAGCTCAGAATAATACACTGCTTTACAGAATATCAATTTTATATCCTATTTTTCCATTTTAATTTGTGAAATGTTTTCACTATGTATTCTCAGAAAACATCACAGCTTTCATGACCCACAAGTAAGAAGATCCATTTAAATACATATATTAAAAAAATAAACAAAAATTGATTCTGCTTAGAAAGTAATTAGCAAGTTATATGCATGCTTTAAACCAGTTATGCATGAGTTCAAAAGTAAACATTTCTTTTGTCACATGAATTTACAATGTATAAACCTCTAGAAGAAAGAAGAGAGAGCAACTTAACTGTTTAAAGCTCAAATAACATCCAAAATACATTTTAGCAATTTGAAAATTTATTATAAATATTTTTAGTTTCTCTTTATGAAAGGAATATTTTCCTCTCCATGCTTTAAGTTCTACTCTAAGGCACAATGTCCCAGCTTTGCCAGTTTCTGTTAAAACTTAAGATTTTCAGATAGCAAAAAAAAAAAAAATCATATAAAAGGATCACAGATGAAATACTGGCTCCATCAAAGTCAAAATTTCCTCTGCTTTGATTGACCAAAGATTTCACCTTATATCTGTTGAAGTTCTGAAACATGACAGATATGCTAAAAGCATGAAAAAAATGACATGATATGCTCCTGCTACTTAGAAAGCTCTTCTGATATATTATGTAGATTCATATAGCATTCTATGCATGACTCAGACCACACATATGCATAGACATGCTATAAATAATGCTACATGTCTTATCATTCCAGCTCCTCATGCACAGAAAACACATCACTTGTCCAGAAGTTTCATTATAAGGGACATTTGCCAAAGGACAGACAAAAAAAAAAGACCAAAAAAAAACCACAGCAGCAGTAACTCCTTAAATTGTACTCTAATGCAATCACTTAAGTTGCTGATAAGGAGAGTAAGACCTGATTTTCAGTTTTCGCTTTGCAAATGAATGGCTGGAAAGCAAGTTGTGCTCAGTTTGTAAAATGCCCTCACCTGCATGTTCTAAAGGGGAAATTATTTTAAACATACCCTCCATCATGTTCTAATGCTATACAGATGTTACTTAATCTACAGAGAGCAGCTTACTTACGTCTGGGGCTCCTTTTCATTTTGCTGTTTTTGCTGTGGTTGAAGAACGTTATTTACCAGCTCAGTGATCCCACTAAAGGGAAACCACCTGTTTAAACAAGCAAATAATGTGACTGAATAACCAACAAAACCACACTAGTTGAAATGTTTTCTTATCCAACATTAGTAGAAATAGACAGGCAGAAAAGCTAGAGCCAATGGGAATGTGAGCTGCAGAACTAAAGAACTAAGTCAGCCACTAAGGGTGTAAGGGAAGTAAAGTTCTACAATTCACCAGTTCACAAGCAGGCAGCAAGAACCTACATCCAGCTAACATGTGGATGGAGTAAGAAGCTACAGGCAGCTCTCTTACAAGCCAGTCAGGAAGCAGATGACAAACTACCTGCAGCCTATCAGGTATCAGTGAAAGCTAATACCATCAAAGGTGCAGAGAGCAGAACATGGCAAAGGTAGAAAAGTCAAGCCTAGTGCATCTTGAAGATACTTTACTTACTGTGTCGGCTGTGGTTTTTGCTCTTCTTTGACCCTAAAAAGATAAGTTTGCACAACTGAGTGCAACATGTTCAAAACAACTATGCTGAATACTAACATCTGTATCAAATGGGAAGGGAAAAGTTCCTATTTTGAATTAAAAGGATTTGCTTTAATATTCGTTGCATGTTTATATTAAGTTGTACTATGGATTTGTTTTTATTTCCATTTATTTTTAAAAATGGGGAGTGCCAAGAATAGAAAATTTTAATATGTAACTAAAAATTAAATCAGTCATGTTACCTGACTTCCAATTTTTTGCACATAATACCATATTAAAACATTTCCAGCAATACTTTCAGCAATAAATACAAAGGAAGGTGCTTTGATTATGTGAACTACAATCTATTTCTTTTTTATTTGCAACCAAACTGCCTGTCATAGTTCAAGGCAAATCTATAACATCTAATATGCTATTTAAAATGCAATAGATTAAAAGAAAATCTGCATTATATTTATTAAACTACAGTGATGTCAGAACCTGAAGGCAACATAGCTAAAAACTAAGGAAGGAAAGCAAGAATTTTACTCAGTGAACTTTACTAGGACTTGCTTAAAGAAATAACTGGATAATACATACAGTAGGTCTGTTTTGTACTGATTAGTAGTTGTCCACCGTCTTAAGCAAAATATTCCAACTAAAATACACGCTTTAACTTAAATGAGCAAGCTGATGTTCTATACCAAACCTGTGCTGGTTTCAGCTGGGGTAGAGTTAATTTTCTTCATAGTGGCTGTATGGGTCTGTGGTTTGACTTTGTGCTGAACACAGGGTTGATAATATAGAGATGTTTTTGCTATTGCTGAGCAGGGCTTACACAGAGCCAAGGCCTTTTCTGCTTCTCCTACTGCCACTCTGGGGAGGAAGTTGGGGGTGCATGGGAGGTTGGGAGGAGACACAGCCAGGACAGGTGACCCAAACTGACCAAAAGGATATTCCAGACCATGTGGCATCATGCTCAGTAAGTAAAGTTGGAGAAGCAGGAAGAGGGGAAGTGTGGAGTGATGGAGTTCACCTTCCCAGGTAACTGTTACACCTGATGGGGCCCTGCTCTCCTGGAGATGGCTGAACACCTCTCTGCCTATGGGAAACACTGAATTAATTCCTTGTTTAGCTTTGCTTGTGTGACTAGCTTCTACTTTCCCTATTAAGCTGTCTTTATGTCAACCCACATGTTTTCTCTCTTTTACCCTTTTGATTCTCTCCCTGATCCTACTGGTGAGGGAATGAGTGAGCAGCTGACTGGGCCTTGTTTACTGACTGGGGTTAAACCATGACAAAAACCCAAAAATAGAGACATTTACCCACAGGAATACTTACATCCTCTAACTGCAGGTATTGGTCTTAAATATCAGGTTAGGATCTACTTTCCCTATATGCTCAAAAACCCAAAAAGGTTCCTGTATAGATATTCTGAATGTCTCTATAGAGAATACTCTCACCTAACTAAACAGGAAGCACAGGCTCATAATTTTAAGTGGAGGCTTGGTGTTGCACAGAAAAATAAAGCTCACCAAAATACCTCCATATCTTGTCCACCATATGATATCACAGGAAATAACTTCATAAACAGGATTCAGTGGCTAAATAAGATTTAAATAAGTGGATGATTAGAAACACTAATGTCTTTCCAAAACTGAGTAGTGAAAGGGAAAACTGAATATGCAACACACGGTAAAATGTCTTCTAACGCAGTTTTGCCTCTTCAGCACTTTAGAAATGTATATTAAAAGTAACATTCCAGTACAAAAACCAAAATAAATAAATAAACAAACAAAGCCCACAAAATCAAGCAGGTATATTAAACAAAAAAGAAAAAAAGTAAAAACAAAAATGTCACATGCCATTGCAATTCCACTCTACCATGCATCATATTATCTTTAATCAAGATAATCCACACTTGTTTTTCAATGTAGAAAGTTCAAAGCAGGAGAAATGGGAGGGATAGGAAATCAATCATCATATGTCCATACTTTGCTCACTAGGTAGCTCAGGACATTTAATTTAGATGCCCAACATTATGAGCCTTGAGGCTCTGCGGTCAGCTGTGAGGAGAAAACTCCTAGATAATGATTCGGAATACCTAAGTTGCTTATGCAGAACTAGACACTAAAATGTGACCTCCGTGACAACTGGGCAGACACTAAAATGTGACCTCCGTGACAACTGGGCATTGAAAACTGATATATCACTAGTCTATACATTCCTTTCCACGCATTTTTTCCAAGCCTTTGTACTCAACTCTTTCATTACTTCATTGTGAATTGTTCTATAGGACTAAACAAAGGAAATCCAAGCCCTTCACATAATCAGATTACAACCAATATATTTTCTTCGGATAGTGACCATGGTCAATCATTTTTCACGTGTGGAACTGAGATCAAATTAGTGTAAGATCCTAAGTGTGTAGTTTGAAATCTTTGGTACACTTTTTTCAACAAGATCTAGCATATTTACATTATAGTATATATATGGTGGCTTCAATTGCAGCTGGAAACCCTTGGTATTTTTGAAAATCCTACAATCAATTTTTAGTTTTCCACCATCAAATAAAACACATTGTCCATTATCAGACATGTTGAAAACCTGCATTTAAAATTAATTTCTCAGCATTTTATAGAAACACTGTGTTCTAAGTCAGGATATGATATGACCCTAGAATTCAAAATATCTTCCTTACAAATTAATCTTTTTGCCTCCTATAATTCTGTCTCACTCACTATCCACTTTCCAACACTGCAGTTATGTGAGGACAAGAGCTTCCATTATTATATAACAGTGACGCATTCCTCCAGCACTTTCCATACATCCTTCAGTCCCCGGATTAGGAAATTATCTTCCTTGACTTTATAACAAGCATAGAAGACAAACTACAATTTGAAAAGAAATTAAGAAATCTATTGAATTAATAGATTTTACCATATGATTTTAAATTAATATTAACCTTGTGGATCAACAGGCCTGAAGCCTTCAGGTGTGCAGCCAGGTATTTATCTTTCAAGGTCAGAGAATGGATACAGATTCTGGATCTAAATACAAAAACCACTGACTAATTTCTGCTTCTTTTTTTTCAAAAGACTTCATTCAGATGAAATTACAAGTTGTAGCAACTGATAGAAATAATTATATATTAGATGAAATGCACTGAATGTATTTTTAGCATTGCTGTGGTTTAAATATCTTTTTCTAGACAGAAAAGGACGAAAGAGACTCCAGATAACTTGAACCCTGCCTACATGTACACATACAGTTGTATTTCATTTGGTTACAAGAGCTGGTTTGTGTTTCACTGGATTGCATACTTCCATATTTATGCATTGTTTCTACCCTCCTTTCAAAAAGGAGCAACAAACAATTGCTTAAAAGTGCCTTGCCAGGTCAGCAAACCCCCAAACTTGGCTTTTCTCAACAGACCAACTGAAATACCCCAAGCAGTATAACTACATTCTGCTCCTTCCAGGCTACCTGTCTTCATTTAACCTTCCTATGTCTTTTCAGCTCTATCCACTCAAAACCCTATCAAGAACAGTGCCAGTTCTCATTATTCACTAGAAACAAATTCTGCTCTAAAAACACCAAGAGGCTGCAGATAATGTGTCTGATCTACAGTAACTGAGACAATGTATTCTAACAGTGCAGAATACTAAGTATTTTACCACCTATTAGAGGAGTTTGAACATTTTGTCACTACTTTTTTTTTTGAAAGATCACAACTCCATACACTACTCCACTTGAAAACAAGCCAGGATTTTTCTACTTGCCAACAATAAAGAATTTTTACACCTAGCACTTTGTTAGGGGAACCTCTGCCCTTTGAAACCGACACAGCACCATTACTCTTGTGTTCCTCTGCAAGCCTACACAGTCCAAGTGCCAGACCTCTTTGATCTTTTCCAGTAGCTGGAATCATTAAGCTAAATCTCAAGTTACTGTGAACAGTTTTTGATGTTAGATCCTCTCTGTGTACTAAAAATTTCCTCAAAGATTAAGGCTATTCCCACTGGCACAAGGAATGAATATGAGAACAGAACAGAAAGAAGAGGGAAGAGAACAAGAAAAATGGAAGCAGGAAACTAAGTAATAAAATCAATATAAAAATTATTATCCTTTTAATCTCCTAATACTTTTCTATTTTTCAATCTACTGCCACCAGTAAAAGCTTCTCTCTAAAACCTACTATGTCAAAACCATAAAATGTTTTTTCCACAAGGTGCTTTGGAGACAGGAAAACTAAAAAGCACTCTGTTACCAGAGCTCATCTCTATTTTCACATACTTGGATGCATAGCCACAAAAACATAGGGGAAGAACTCAAGTACCTCAATCTATGAAAATAACCCTTAAAATAGACTCTATACCTCCTAGATATTTGTATTAGTTCTTCTCAAGTGATGTTTGGGGAATCTGTATTTTAGAATCAGCCATCCTTGGCAGGGATAAACATCATAACATCTAACTCCAACCCAGTAATACTCACAAGATTCACACTTGCCATCCATGGACCTACAAGCACAAGGAGATCAAATGTTCAGGAGTAAACTCTGTGTACCTAATGTCTCCTAGAAACACTTAGTTGAGTGTATAGCATATAACATTCTATATCACTGTCATTTAAAAATATATAGGTCAGTAATTTCACTCTTTTTCTCAATAATAGTCTATGTTTTCCATACTTCCTAACCAACTCCATGGACTAGGATAGACCAGGATTGAAGTTTTTTCTAGCCCTTTTGTTGAAATTGAGAAGATTGGAAAAACAAGTCAATTTTTTGCTTGGAACTCACCCATGAAAAAAAAATCTAAATATATTTTATGATTCCTGTTAATGCTGTAATGTTGCAAGTATCAATTTAATAAAGCTATTGATGCTTCTAGAGTAGTTATTTTTATCAAATATATTGCCTAGGAAATCCAGAGAGTTGGAGACTTGTATGAAATGTTTAAGTTTAGAGAATGTAGATCCTAATGACAAAGCAGGATATATGTGCAGTAGTCTCAATGAGCAGTGCATGTTACACTAAACTTGATTAAGAATCAACATGAGATTAAATATTAATGCTCCAAACTATCTGGTTTTCCTAAAGCAAATCATACAGGAAGGATGAGGGACAGTCTCAGATCTATAAAAAGAATTGTCACATTCTGCTTCCTCTGCAGATACCATACTGACATTGACCTCCAGCTTTGTTCACAATAAAGAAATAGAAATAGTTGAGAGAAGACAGCAGCAAATAATTTCACCTCAAACCCAGATTATATTATATGCAATAAAAATGTGCAAAGCTGCTATTTTGCAAATAAAAACAGCAGCATGAATGCTAACTAGTTCATAACTAACTGTATTATAAGGTGAATTAAACTGAATACTATTCTCAGGATTAGTATTTAAACTTATTTGCATTCTGGACCCCACTAACCCAGAGGAGAGCACAGAGATGCAGCTTTCTCAAGAGTCAAGGCACCAACATCTTTGAAGTGTTCTCTCTCTTCAATAACTGTCCACAATTTTAAGCAGATTTGAACTATTCCAGAATCACTTCATAGTTAGCAAATGTCTTTTCAATGCAGAACTTGTGAAAAAATTTTAATGAAGGTATGTAACTAGCTTTACCTGGAATTTATATATTCCCATTGTCACAGCATATGAACATAATCTCTAAAAGTATTTACCATTAGCAAAATTTCTTAATTTAGAGAAACTTCCTCCCCTGGAACTTATACCCTTGAAAATGGCACTGAAAATAATATAGATTTAAAGAAAGAATGATAAAATTCTAACCTCCCTTCTCTCTTGCTTCCCTGTGCCTTCCATTATTTCTGTCAAAAAAATTGCATTCCATGCATAACTATATCCAAACCACTGTGAAGATACCTATTCCCTCATTTTAATTTTGCTGAATGGGAGAGATCATCAGCTCCAGCAACATTTGGAGGTTTCCACCACCCTGTCATAGAATGCAAGGTCCATTAATCCATTTTCCTAGATTGCCTGCTGTGGACTCTTTCCTTTTTTGTTTTTTCCCCTAAATCTTCATAACAGTATTTCAATTAAATGCCCTGCACCAAACGAACAAAAAAAAAGGGTTAGTTGCAGTGACTACACTCACACATTGGAAGTCAAGACACGACACAAGCACAGTATATAACTTCCTGCATCCACCCTTGACAGAACAGGGGAGTTAACACAGGCATATATTCAAATATAACCAGCCATTTTCTTGAGAAGGCATTTCTACAGATTAATTACATTAAATTATGTAAGCATGTTTAACTCCAAGAAAGGAGGTCAAATATAAATCCATGCCAATTACATAACTGTAAAATACTATACATTAATGAATTGATTCTTTGCATTGATTATGATTATATATAAAAACCTACACATACTAACATCCAGTTTAACTATTTTGATCAAACTTCAAGTCTTTAATTTATATTACTGTTCCAAGTGTTTTATTAATTTAGAGAGTATCAAGAGTTGAATTGAGAAGGACCATATTTTGGACAAGAAAGTAATGTCTTGAGGAATATTTTCCTTAATATATATGCAGGTGATTTTACTGTAACTTTGTAATGTTTGTAACAAACATACCAGTAGTTTCCAAAAAAGCACTTCCACAATCAGTAGAGGAGTGGTAATTGGATATTTGATATAAGTGAACAGGCAGGTGGAGAAGTTGGGTACTTGGGCTAGAAACAATATTTTTTCTGGTACACAGAAAAAATTTAAAACCTAACTAAATCCAAGCTTAAAAGGTTAAACATTCCTTGAAGTCCAAACTAAATTTATAAACTAAATTTTTATAAAATATCTACTAAAATGTGGCTCACTGTGACCAAAACCAGTGCTCAACAGCCCTGTGCTTTTAACTCCAAAACTGAAGAAATGACAGTATGTTTTGAGTATTTAAGAATCAGCAAAACAAATTGGATTCTGCTTATCTTAGGATAAGAACTCCTCAGGGCAGAAATGTTTCCTACCATTCATTTCTGGGATGGGAGAAGGAGACACTTTGTTCTACAAATGAAAGCTCCCTTGCCTCTCACACATCCTAACTCAGCCAAACTTCTTCCCTGCTATTTGTTATGGTGTTCAGAGTAAAAGGATAAAAATCAAAGTCAAACTCACCAATCAGCACATGAGAAAGTTATTATAGTAATATTAAATTAAAACTGTACTATTAAATAAGTACTACAATGAACAGTAGCCATTATGTTCTATACAGTTACACATACACTATGTATATATAGTATATACACATACTGTATATAACATATACAGATGTTACATATAGTCCCAATAATTCATTCACCAGTCAATGCTCTCTTTTGAAGGTTATACAAAATTGCAAGCAGGAGGCTTATACCAGGGAGGTGATATTAAAAGGTCTATGGGTTTGTCCAAACCTACCACACAGTTTAAAATGAACTACTGCAGCTTTTTCCTTACTAAATATAGGGAAAAATTATTTTAGTTATCACAGATTAAGTGGGAATTCTAAGATTTTGAAAGCCCTCAGCATTATAATTTGTTGCCCAGTTGCAGCAGACCAGCTGCTTCCCACATAGGTATCATGTGTCTGCTGAGGGAATGAGACATGTACAAAAACTTGGAAAAACAAAATTATAAATTAAGACATAATAGAAAGTCATGGATCACACAAAGTTGTCAAAGAGGGGCAGCAACCAGAAAACAATATAAACAAACCTAACACAGGAATTATATTGGGTGAAATTGTATCTTTCAATCCTAAAACTTCAGAAGTTTTTTTCAGATTGTCATATTACTAATATTTTTGAACTAGTAGTCCCACTAGATTTGCTTTTTTTATCTGGATAAAGCAACCAATATCTGTCAGCTGTTCATCTCTAACATCATATATAATGGCTGCAAGATTGGACCAGCTAACTTGCAATACATAAAGCCAAAAATTAGCCTGTTTTAGAAATGCAGTAAGAACAAAACAAAGATCAAATTCATGCATAAGAAGGATGTCAAGGGCAGCAGATGATAAACACACACAAGTTTAAGGAATCCTTGAACCATAGTAGATATTTCTTTAAAAGTAGTTTACCTGTTCAGTTTTTATCAGCTCATTTAAAGAGCATCTAATGTTGCATCATTCTTCACTATAATGAATTTCCAAGTCCATTTGAAGGACATGAGATACAAGTAAATACCTCCTTGAATGCAATCAGTTTGTTCTGTCAGTAGATGCCTTTTCAGATAAGAAAAAAGGGGGCAATATGCCTACAAATAACTTTCAATTTCTGTCAAAAGTTCAACTTTGAGACAACAGTCACTGTCCTGCTGTATATTTGGTCACACTAATGTCTCCCTCACACAATCTGAAAAGCCCTGACTTCTCTCTGATCTCAGTTCTCATATTTTAAACAGGCAGAAACACCTCACATGGGAGCCTGACACTTGCTCACAGCCTCTATAAGTAGCAACTGCCTTCAGTCAGGATGTTTTAGCTGATTGAACTTTAAGCACATGCATATTTCAATTCATTGGAGGAAAATAGTTTTATTTGGATTTAATTTTTTTCTCCAATTTATTAAATGTTACTCTCCTAAGTCCTGTAGATAGGTAGATATTTCAGGCAGATGACTTACAGAGAATGAAAGAAATCACTATGAGACAGCAGGCATCAATTCTGAAAAAAATGTTGGACTTTCCTCTAATTTTCCAAGGACGAATAGAGACAAAGTTGTCCAATTATCACATAGCATTTGTTATTAGATGCAATTTTCTTTAATTATGAGGACCTCATAGCAAGCCTTGCTATGAGGCGAGACTTGCATTGAAAAAATGTTGAAGTTACAGATATCTCTACAACCTAAACTCTAGCAAAGATTAATTTTTGACAGCTAGCATTCACTTGAATGCATCTATTTTCAAAAAGTCAGGTTTCTCCAAGGAAGTGCTGGAATAGCACTTAGGTCTGCCACATATTTTGTGTAAAGAGGAAAAAAAATATTATGCATATTTTTTTACACATATCTTGTGTAAAGAGTAAAAAAATGTTTTTCATTCTTGCCTACAGGATGTGTGAAATGTACCACAATAGCTGCATTACAGTGAGCCATATTCAATACCTGGAAATAAGAATGACTGTAACAAGGTAAATTTTATAGTCTTTTTCATGACCAAAATGCAAACCTTTCCCACTACTATAGTAATAACACATGCATAAATACATCCAAATGTAGCATACACATGTACAAGACTATTCAAACTTTACTAAATTATTACCTCCAAACAGTTTTACCAGAGTGAACTTCTGTAACGGATAATCAAACACCAAATAAGGTTTTGTCCTACAACAGTTTTTCTTGGAAAACACTCAAAAAAGGCTTAAATATTTTAAATTAGAATTTTAATCAAAAGGATTTTTAAGGGATATTTATTTCACAACTTTTCTTACTTAATGCAATATTTGTTCTTTCTGTATTGGAAAGATGAGACTTGAAGTTTTACTTATGCTTCAAAGTGTTTTGCAATTAACTGAAATTCTCAAGGAATTCATAAAATAAAACAGAAAGCCCTAATTTTAAAATTGATACAAAAGCTAGGATATTGAAATCAAACACATTAGGACCTTTTTAGAACACGAGTTGAATTCTACTGTAAGTGTCCATTAATATAGAAATTTCTCCTAAGGGTTTTGATTTGCTTTTGGATTGGATTTTTACTTTTTCAACAGTAGATGGCATTCCAAGCATCTCCTGCAGAAAGTGCTTTTATAGATTCTTGTTCTGTCACCAGCTGCTAGTGAAAGATGCAACCCTGGGCTCAGATGCTAGCAGGTGAATTAAAACCAATTAATTTTAACTCTGTAATTAATTTTAAATGCTCTGGTAATTACTTTGGACTTGATATGTTATTTTGCCTGTTAAACAGCTATTCTATAATATTATCTCTGAGATATCCACCAGCTGAAAATCTTATACACTAGAGCTTAAAAACTACACAGTAGACAATAAGCTATATTTCTCAGACTGTGACATTTATTGTGTGAAATGGGTTCAAATTTCTTCCATAGTTCAGGCAATCCTAGAGAAGAGTTATTGCAAAGGCCGCAACTGGAACAGAAATAAAAAAAAAAATCATTAATTTGTTCCCATTCTTCTCTTCCAAAGTAAGTCTTAACAAAGAGCCCCTTTTTGGAGCAGACTTGTGTCCTGCAGCCCCCCTGCACTGGATCACTAGTGATCACAATGAAGCTCTGGATCACTATTGCAAAACAAACAGGGTGTTGGCAGGACAAGTGCTTCAGCTGTAAGGCTGGATTACTAAATGGCTTGAAAAATTCAAGTTCCCTACCAAAAAAGAAACAATATAACTTTTGCTACCAAAAAAAAATTACATACTAAGATTTAAACAAGAAGTGAAAAACCAGGAAAAGAAAAAATAAGTGAGAAATACAACAATGCATACAAATTCAATGACAATACTTCCAAATAGTCTATTTATCAAGAAATCATTCCTTTTTTTCTGATTTGGTGGTGTTTTTCACATATATCTTGAGAGTTTAAAAGACTTTTATTAAATATATTTTATTTAATATTTTATGAGGGAATCATGCCTATGTTATTACATTATTCTATTATATATTCTATATAATAATATAGAAGCTATTATACATTATTAGGCTGATGGTGGTATTATGATATCATTATATTATGATGCTATTATAGTATTATTAAGACCTCTTTTGTGAGACTAAAACATAAAATACTGGGGTTTTTCCTGAGAATATATTTAGTTGAATAAAAAAATAAATGGGAATACTTGCAGATAGCATTGAATTCTCTATTCACATACTCTATATAATTTATAGTTCATATCTGGAGGTCACAGGAAATTACTGTGATATAATCTTATCTGTGATGTAATGTCTCTGACCACATGAGATACTAGAAGTAAATACAATGCCCAGTTTACATGCTACTGAGAGAAAGCATGAGAGGTTTTCTTTAAAAAACAGATGTTGTCTGGTGATTCATTTGATGACTAGAAAGTTTAGAATCATAAATAGAATATTATTATAAACTGTCTGCATGACTAGTTATAGCAACACAGTTTACAATAGTGGAAATGCTCTTCTCCATTGGTTTTATATGCCTGAAACAATGTTCCACTAAGAAAGAAAATATTCCAGAATTGTTTGCTATTTCTGTCTACATTTCTCTTTTTATCAGTATTCTGCTGGGGTTTGCTTGCTATTTGCACCTTTATTTTAAAGTGAACAAAAGTTAGATGATACTTGGAACACCATTTTCCTCAATTTTTTTCTGATGCTTTGTTTTTTATGCCCTTGTCTTCTATTTTTTGCATGAGTAATGCTCCCCTAGTTTGAGGAGTTTATTTAAATTGATGATTTTTGTGCACATTTTTCTTTCTCATATTGTACAGACTTATTTACAGTGAGCAAGAAAGCATTCCCAGAGCTACATCATGGATGCCAACTAAACTGGGGCTTGTATTTGTTTCAATGAGCAAACTTTGGGCTCCAGAGATGAACATAATCCAAATCCATGAGCACAGTCAGTTTTGAAACTACTGACAATTTTGCATACATGCCACTCTCTCTGCTCTTAAAACATCCAACTATTAAGGTTTTAAAAGACAGATGGTATTCTCTGAATATTGTTTTTAAAAAAAGGAACTACTTTAGCAAATGCCTTCTAAACAGAAAACAACTAATCAATAAAGGAAATAACACATACAAAAAAAACTCATACAGAACACATTGGCAAAATTAATCTTTAACAATTTTGATTTTTTTATCAGAATTAAAATTCTTTCAAATCATTTCTATGTCACAAATAACAATGTAAGCAGAAGCTTAAAAGCATTTAAATGACCTGCTATTAAAATTAATTAAAATATTTTCTTTCAATCTAAGCTGTAAAGGCTTCTGATCAAAGTATCTTGTCTTGGCTGACAATGCCAAGTTTTAGTTTTAAAAGCTAAAACTATATTAACCATTAAACTATTATTAATAATCTCCATTAATTCACATTAGGTCCTGCCACATATGATCCTCTGTAGTGGTCAGTGGCTGAATCAGAGACATTTCCAAGTTGAAGGAGTTGTGGATTTACTCAGCCTATGAAAATCTTGAGGTTTTGGGTCCACTGGGTTTGACATTCCAGAGTACAATGCAGGTTGATGTATCAAGCTGTTCTAAATTCCAATGCTGCAGTGACATAAATTTATTTTTGCTTTGGGTGTTAATTTCCTTCAGTGTCCTTTTAAAGTTTATTCAGAAAATTGCTTTAATAAACAATGAAAAAGCCCTTAAATTTCACTTCTGCCTGCATCATAGAATTAAGAATGAAATGGTAATCTGATCTGTGTAACTTCTCATTTCTCGGTGAAAACAAAATATCTATTCTCTAAACAGGCTCCAGGAGAGAACTCTGGATTCCAAAAATGCAAGATCACAAATAAAAATGGTACTACTATTTAGTAAATTCCATGTTTAAATAAACTTCATTAATTGGCTTTCATAGGGCAACTACTCAGAAATTATTGTAACTCTTCCTCTGAGCAAACTATCTAACCTCTGAGGTCATACATAAATTACAGTTTAAGTCAAAACAAGTTGTTGAGACATTTCCTTCTTATTCTGATTCAAAGAGTATATCCCAGTGGTTCCTGAAAGTAGTACATTCATTTCAATAAATGCCAAAATTCTCTCCCAGAATGATGAAAAAGATTGATCATGTGATTACTTTTAACATGTATTCGATTTCAGAATCTAGTATCCCTGAATTTGTAACAATCTTACATTTTCTGTCTGAACTTTTTTCTATATCTTTAATAAGATTAACTTTCCTAGTCAGGCTGCAAAAAAAACTTCAAACAATCTTCAAGACACAAACTCAAGTGCTGGTAACCTCTAAACCTTCTCACCAAAACTTACGGAAATTTAAGTGTACAATTAAACATCATACACTACTTAAGAATACAGTATTCTCTCAAAATTTAGCATTTTGGTGTTGACTCAATACCTGAATTTCCTGAAAGGATGCAATGTCATTTGCATGACATTATAAAGTAGAATCTGAAGTTTACCCCCTTTGTTTTCTATTTCCTGGGAATAAATTTACTAAGGAATTAAGAACTCAGAATGCTCTCCCTTACATACATCTTACCTGAAATGCTCATTACTTCTTAATAAGAGTGATCAATCTGGGATTCCAGAAACTTGGGACTGGCTATAATAGGTTAAAGGCATTTGTAGCAGGGGGAAGGCAGGGATAGAAAAATAAACTTCAGATCTCAAATTCCTCCTTCAGCAAAACTACACCTGTTCTAGAGGCATTGACAGAATGCTACTTGCAGAAATAGTAATTTTGTGAGCATCATTATTCCTAAACATATGTTATACAAACTCTTACCTGAACAGAAGTTCTAAATGTTTAATAAGGGAATCCTGCATAGCAGCTTTGAATGATCTTTTAACGCCTAAATCTTTATTGGAATGCAGACACTCATTGTTCTCATTCCTAGTGAATAGCAAATATTCATTCGTGTCTGTTTGCAATTAGAGTACATTTAACATTAATAGAACTGCCATTCATGAGGACAGTAAATAAAAATGAAACTTAGTAAACACAAAGTGACATCAAAACCAGCTGAGATAATAGTCCTATGATTTAAAATGTAGTACATGCTAAACATCCTTGAAGAACTCACAAGTTCACAAATTCTGCAGAGCTACAACACCAGTATCAATTTGCAGCTGGGAGTATGGAACTAAGTTTTGTAAATTCAGTATTTTTTCATACCTATACTAGCAGTATAAATGAGAAGTAAAGGCAATCTACGGAAAACAAGTTTAAAAGTGATTCTCAAGTTCAAAACTTAGTAAATGTCTATGTTGCTGTTTTGTAACAAAAATACTCACTCCTTTCTTCTGAGTAAAGAGGTGCGTGGATTTTTGTTTAAAGAAAACATATTTCTTAGATGAAAAACCTACCCAAAACCAGCAAAAGGAGTCAATTTTCAAAACTGCAGAAATTAATGACAGAAGGATGAGATTAGTATGTTTCAGAATGGTTATTTTCATTAGTCATTCTCTACCCCAATCATAAGTTCAATGCACTAAGTTGTGTGAGAAGCAAGTGAGAAAACAGTACATTAAATAGATGAATATCTAATAAAACTCAGATCTTCTATTTTCTATCTTCTCTGAATCGCCCAAACTGCCAGTTAAGCTCAATACTTTTTGTCCCATCATCCACTCAGGGCATGAAAAACAGCAGCCTTTCATTTCTTGGAAATTTTGAAGTTCCCCTAAGTCTTCTGTCCTAAAGCTTATCTAAAGTGTTTAGCCTCTCCTCATAGCCTGTTTTCTAGAGATCTCACCTGTCAACTTACCCACTGCTATTTTCAGCTGCAATTTTGAAAACTAAACTCATTCTAGCTGTGCATTTACTGGTGTTCATTATTGCCTGACAGTTTTGTAGGACATAGTAATGTTTATGCAACTTATGATAGCAAGGATCCTTTCCATAACCACATGTGCAATTAACATTCATTTTCAGCATAAGAGGCAGTTTGGAGCCTAGATACTGAACTTGGGAATAGATCCATAGTCAGTAGCTAACTTGAATTTCAACATATGATTAAGTAAGCATAGTACTTACTGAATAATATCTCTGTTGAATATCATTCAGTAATTTTAGACCATATCTCTATTTCCTAAAATTAATTTATAACTTTTCTAACATGCTTGTAAGTGCACTCTATACCATCATTCTTAACATTAACGGATGTGCTTGACAACTTCAGCTAAGTTTCATTTGGTAAATCTTTGTTTAGAGAGAAAATCATCCATGTATAGGAAGTAAAACTTTCTGGTTCGTTACTCATGGGTAAATATTACTATTCTACACTAGTTTTCTCTGTAGCCACTGCCCTGGATTACTTAGGAATGTGTTTTTCAATAAGATATGAAAGCCTTCCTAAAGATACTCAATTACCACTTCTCTGTCTACAGAAGCTGATATATGTTGCAGAATTAAATTAGATTTTTCTGGCATGATTTGTTCTTGATAAACCCACATTGACTGCTATTCATTTATTTCTTATCTTCTAGATATTTACAAAAACTTAGCTTATTTCTTTCCCCTGGCTTTCTTGGAATTTCAGTAGACTGATTCACTGCTAAACCTTGGCTCTTCTTCCACTCACACCACCCCACTTTTCTAAAGGGGTATTCTGTTCTTGCTGTTTTCTCATCTTATATAAGAACATACCCAGAAAAGTGATTCCATCACATTTTCTGAACTCATACAACAGCTTACAATAAAATCCACAAGACCACAATAATAAGTAATTTTATCCTTTGTGACTTACAAATAAAGTTAAAGTCACAACTTCAGAGACAATCTTAGCATCTCAATTAAAATACTCCTTCAGCCTACTTTCTAAAGCCCTGTCTTGCTATCATTATATTGCAAGAGCTCTATTGTCATTTTATTACAATGGTTCTATATTGCTAGAGTTTCATACCTCCTTGATGGTTCTTGCAGGCAGCTCCTCCAGGCATTGACTCTTCCTTGTCCTCACAGCAGCCAACAGACTCCAGTTCCCCTCCAGCAACCAATCCACTCTTTTATAACACTCTTCTGATGATTGGCTACAGCTGCGGCCTGTTAACATCAGGCCCGCTCCTAATCCTTAATAATTGGCTCAACTGCAACTCTTTAGGGGATAAGATTACTTTCTATACTAACTTTATTTACTTATATTGTATGCCCCTACACTGTCTATTCAGATAGATACCTTGATCTGAATAAAAACATTAATAGGAAGCATGATCTTGACCTTTTAGAATAAGACAAAGTATAGAATATCTGCAACCACTTCTGAAATTTTTCGCATTCCCATTGCTGAAAAAAAAAGGCAATGGTCCTGTGTAGGTCCTTTTGGGCAACACTGTCTTAGAATGCACAATGGTTTCATATTTTTACATATGATCCCTACTCACCAAAGACAGAGCAAGCACATGTATCATAACCCTGTGAGGCCCATCTGTGGCACTGCTTGCCTGCACCAAACATTCCCGATTTCCTTTAACTTCTCTGGTCTATTCCCTCAAGATCTCAGTATTCTTAGTCACAGTTAAACTCTTACTTGAAAAGGCAGCCCTGATGGAGAATAGAAAATGAAGATTTATGGATGTGCTTGTCACACGTGCAGAAATAACACATTTTGAATCTGATAGCCTCAGTTTTTTCATATAGTTAATAATGTACTTCTTTTTCCCTTTAAAAGAGATCTTAACTCTAAGAGAGACAAAGGCAGCTAAGCTGAATCCCAAAATTCATGAACCGTGTACGCAATTCAAAAATTTAGTTAAACCTTTCTTTCCAAACCATGTACAGCAAAACAGGAGTGAAAACTGACAAATAACATTAAAGAGTTCAGAAAAGACGGGCAAGAGTGACATGGGAATTGGGAATATGTGAGACCTGAGTTCAGAATTTTTTAACCTAATTGGAAAATTGATAAAAGTATGGTTTTGATTTCAATCTTGTCAATTTTTATGTTCACAGGAGACACAGACACTTTAACAGACATTTTGACTTTTGGTTCATTTTCTCTTTGGCACTGTAGCCCCTTGACCATTCAAAGTGTGCACATAGCAGTTTGTAGCCAGCCCCATTATGACTGAACCAAGCTGTTACCTTGACTCAGGAAAAGCAGCTATGGATGAGAAGATAATGCAGGTTGGTCTGCATGGTGAATACAAGTCCTAGCTGGCTTGGATGCCTGGGTTTGTATCCTAACATATAGAATAGAATAGAATAGGATTGATATAAACTGAAATATCTGTTCTTGAGGAAGAGACATTTTGAGGAAAGAGGGAGGAAATTAGAACTAAAATGCAAATTTTGAAAGTTTAAGTTTTGTAAATATTGAAACATTTTACTCATTAATAATAGTGAAACTTAAGTCAATATTGGTTGTATTTCAAAATATGTTCTATTTCAATCTCATGTTCTTGAGCTTGATGCAATTGCTCAAAAGAGATTGATCACATTTGTGATGCAACCAGATCTTAATGGTTCCTCATCTGACTTTAAAATCTACTTAACCACTCTTTCCTCCTCTTACTATGAACTCAGAAAACTTCTTCTGTGGGATTTCAAATATGCAGCCTTTTTCAATTGATCACACACTCTCATATAAGTCATATATGTCACTATCTATGTCCTAATGATAAATTAACAGCCATTTAACTGAAAAGTGAGATATATTTGAAATTAACTGTATGTGAGTACTTTTCACAGCTACTTAAATATTTAGAGGGTAAAAAAGATGTATTGAAAACAAAATAAAGATTGCATTCTACACACGAGGCATATGTTATGTTAATACAATACCACCACCACAAAATTTAAATCTATTTCAAATGCATACTATATAGATATTTTTAAATTATAATTAATTAATAACATTATGTAAAATTTTATGGGGGTTTATGTGCCCATTTTTCTCATGAACTATCCAAACAAATCTCTGTAGTTTGCATAGCTAAAACTATGAGAGTCCTTTTTTAGTTTGCTTAAAATTGTTTCAGCATCTCTGATAATAGCTGTAATACAAATTATGTGATACAATGTAATACAAACAATGCCCTTCCCAAATAAATGCAATATTTTCTCACAACCTGCATTGACTAAAAACAGTAGCACTGCACAAAAGGAAGGGCTACATTTAGTAAGACTATAAAACTACAAAACTACTGAACTTCAGAAGGAGAAATTAGCAAATTCTTCCAAATTATGAGAAAAGAGATCTTTTTACTTTCTGGAGAACTTGCATACAGTGGCTCCTATTGCAGCTCAAAGAAACCACACCTGGTTAGTATATTACTTTAGATAATGGACCTGACTTCTGCAAAGAATATAAGCACTCTAGGCTGACCTATAAAAAGCACAAAAAATTACTACCTAATTAATTACACATAATGTTTCTCATTGCTAATACAATAACACTGGAGAATAACACTGATTTGCAAAATGTTCGCAGAACAGAAAGCAGTGCTAGAAGTACTCTGCCATCTTCCACAGTTCTCAGAAGGAAATAGCAAGCTCTTTTGATTTCAATAAAAAGACATTCTATAAATAAAATGTATTTATATCTTCGCAAATAAGCAGAAGAGTTGCACTGATCATGGCTTTAGAAATCTTGCCTAATTTTTCTAAGAGTCTTCAAAGCTCAGCTTAGCATCTGGATGTGCTGATTTTTATGGCTTTTATAGTGATAACAGGGTTTCACTACTTAAACAAGATCACCTCAGGAATGAAGAACAGCTGGTGCAAGCTGAACAAAAAGTAAATGGGCACAAGAGACCACTTTCTGTATCTCTATTTTGTTGGACATATATATTATCAAACTGTTAAATTAGTCAATTTAGTCAATCAGAATTCAGAATTCTCTTGGAATTCCTCCTGATAATGGCTTACCATACAGCACCTCCAGCAGTTTTCTCCTTTCCTCATTTGCTAGGAAAGGTTGCTATTCATCTTTAATTGTGCCAGTATTTATCAGCTGCCATTATCCTTACCTACCTCACCACAGTAATCCAAAATTCATCAGCAAGAAGCCATCAGCCATTATCACATTCCCTTTAACGTTTTTCCACCATAAGCACTGTGGCCTACTTTTCTACTCTCTGCATTGATTTTTAAGAGAAGAGAGCATTGAGCGGTACATTTCAATTCTTATGTTCAAAATGCTCAGCACCTTGTGTCCAACATGTCCAAGATAAAGATCACGGTCAGCAATTTCCCTCCTCAGGCATAATAATGGTTTTAGTCTATATGAATGGAGACAGAACTTTCCCACAACAATCATCCACTCCTAAACCATTCTGTCTTTTGTTGTAGGTGCAAAGTGCACTGACCTCACCTCTTCTAATATGAACACAAATATACATATTTTAAAAAACCCCCTCCATGTTATAACAAACCCCACTAACTGCACATGAAATTCCTCCCCCAGGGAGAGAATGTGAGAGAACAAATCAAATGTAACAGATGTTAGTCATATCATTTAATGCATGACTGAAAGACTAAAGATATATGTTGATGAGGACAACATAAGAACCTCCGCAGAACAGCATGGGATTAGCACTTCAGTATCTATTGTTAAGATAAGGGAACAGTATAAAATAAAAAACAAAGCCAAATCTCTTTTTCACATTTAATTAAATTGAGAACTACAGAATGAGCAACAAAGGCACATCAGAACTTCTAATTTGCCATAAAGCCTGTCAAAACCCCAGAAGCCTATAATTCAAAATGAACATTAAATCTGCCACAGATGACCACACCACAGCACTGTGGTCAAACTTACTGACACTAATAATACCCTTTGTCTCTTGTTGTTCCTGTGTATAGTTTCAGGATGCAAATGGGTAGACTTCATCATAGGCATTATCTTAATTAGTTACTGAAACAAAAAGTGAATGCCAAAATTCCTATAATTATTGTATCATTAATTACAGATATTATTACAGCAGGTCAAAAAAAATGGAATTTGTTCTGTACATCACTAACAGTAGCTTTGAAAAAGCTATAATAAAAAAAAACATTAAAAGCTATGTCTAAAAAACCTGTATAATAATTATATTTATTGGCAGTTACTTAAAAACCTCAGAACTCAACATGAACACCCATAAAGAGAGTACATAAATTTTAAATGTCTTTAAATATCCTTAAGAATATTTTTAAATGCTAGCCATTTTCCTAAATATTAGTTGAAGTTAAGAGAATTATTAAAGCAGGTGGTCAACTAGCAATTAAAAAAATATGTATGATGTCAAATATCCCTGTGGAATAGCCACAGTAGCCTTTCCTGTTATGAAACTTCAAATAGGCAGGAAATATAAGCTATTTTCTATAAAATGGGCCAGAATAGTAGCATCTGTGATGACACTGTTATAATTAATGTATTTTATCTAAAAATGCCACCTTCATGATAACGCTACAAAAATATATTCTGGTTGGAATGTCAATGACCACTTAAAATTTTTATCGCTCTTTAAATATAAATCAATTTTGGATACTGCAAGTCCTTCTAAAACAAACAAAACACAAATTATCATTCATTCCCCAGGAAAGAAGGGCAAATTCCCTGTAATCATTCCTGGAAGGAATCCTACCCCAGGATTACTAGTCTTGTATACAATTGATAGCTTAGACCTTTTAAGCGCTCAGAGACAAAAATCTTACTGCAAGAGCCTTACACTTTTCAGGTTTCTCATTTAAAAATAACAGCATTATTTTATACGTCTGGTATTTTTTATTCCATCACGGACATATCCATTTGCTGTGGCCATAATACAGACACAGCTATCAGGCAAGCAAATACAAAAGTCTTACACAAGGCAAGGCTAAATCAACCTTCAAGAAACAGAGTTAGAGTTCCAACAAAAAATATTATTTCTCTGCATAATGATATAACATGGAGGCCACAGGCAACTCCTTTCCTCCACTTATATGTTAAAGCCCATAGATACAGCAAAAGACTGCAAATATTTAGGAACATCCCTAACTTCACACAATTATCTGAACAGACAAGGACTAAATAGCAAGACTTAGCACCTATTGTGCTGCACTCTTATGAGGCCTAAAGAGTACCCAAGAAAACCAAATTATGCACTAAGTATAATAAAGGAAGTATCCTCAAAACATAATGCAGACACCCAAAATCCAAAAAATAAGCTTTATGGATCTAACCAGCAGAAAGATAAGGACACTACTCTTCTGAATTTCAGTCTTTTCCATGAATTTGGGTACCTGACTGAGGCCTCTCTACATGTATGAACTTTTAAATTATGTGCAATAGTACCACAGATTATCTCTTCACAGAATATTCTTGTAGAAGTCAATATTTAACTGAACAAATTCATTTGTTTTATAAATATGTTATTGATCCTTTGGCTAATAGCTTCTCTGGCCAGAAATAAAATTAATGGGACAGAAATCCAGATTGTTTTGCCCTCTCAGATGAAGTCTGTACTTGTAGGACTACAGAGCTTGCTTTCCTGTGAGTCTCTGCATTTTCTGCATAATATCATAGGTTCAACACCGGGGAGCATGAAGGTAAGGACATGAAGGCTATCAGACATTCATGGAAGGTTTTGGGACATATCCTGGTGGATGCCATTTCCAAGCACAGGAGCGTGCAAACATGTTTGAATTATCTGACTGCCACCTCTGGCTGTGTGAGGGGACTGCAAAGCCTCGTGACCTGGTCTCCCATAGCATCCTCCTAGACAAACTGGGGACACATGGATTGGACAAGCAGATGAAAAACTGCCAGGCTCAGGGGGTAGTGCACAAAGATTGAAGTCCAACTGGTAGCCCAGAACTAGTGATGTTCCCCCAGGACCTTTTGTTTTCTGGGCTTGTATTCTGGTCACCTTCTTTCATTTCCTTATCAAAATACATTTTATGACAGACTCAAAACCATAGGTTTTCATAAGGTGAGCCTGCTGTATGTCTGATGATACTCAGACAGAGTTTAGGAAATTTTCTGGCTGTTTTTTGATTGTGACAAGCTGAATCTACTTTTTCTTCCTGTTAAGACACATCTGTGCACATGCTAAGGCCCAAACTTAGACATGCAAGGAGCTCTAGAGCAAATACCAGGTTGCATGGTGATAGGTAGGCATAGGTCAGAAGATAAATTGCTTAGACATCCTGATCTTGCAAATATTCCTAAGACTGTGAGTAACCCTAGAAATTTTGAAGATTATTCACTTTTCTCAAGTTAATCATGGCTGTTCAAAGCAAAGTAGTACATTCATTGTTCCCTGCTGGTATAAGCATTGCTTTCTTTCTATTTGAACAGAAATGGCTCATTCCACAAACAAGTATCAGCTCCACTTTTTAAATTACATTTTTTTGTGTCATCATTCATTACACTACCTATCCATTTCCAAATATTATTGCAGTCTATAAAACCAAATACTTGAAGGAGGATTCAAAGAAACTTCTAGAAAAATAAGATTGGCCATTTTTCTAAATTATAGGTAAGTACTAGTGTAAAAAAAAAAAGTTATTGTGCTTTTCATTTAAGTACATACTGTCCAAAAGAAAGAGTTGAAGTATCACCTTTACTTTGTCATCTGAAAAGCTGAAACAGCAAAATCTATGCAAGTTCCTTTTTTTGATTGTTGGAACTTATTACAAAATGTACTAGCTGTAAAAAAATTAAATAGGGTAATGAATATTTGTGCTGAAATGTGCAAACACAGTTCCTGTAATTGTTCTTACCTAAAGCAAAACACATCTAACAAATAACTATATCCAGTAACATGACAGGTGGGTTCTAACAAATGCCACTGATCCTTTTTTGTTTAATACAGAGCAAATTATCACCATGTGACAAAGTGAACATAACACTCCTAAAATCATTTAGGTTGGAAAAGGCCTTTAAAATCATCCAGTACAACCATTAACCTAACACTCTCTAGTCCACCACTAAACCAAATTCCTAACATTTGCTTTGCAAAGGATTCACCATAACTGACAACAAGTGGACTGGCTACTTCCATTTTAAAATTATTTTTATTTTCAAAATCTGCTGTACAAAAAGGATAAATTCATCATCTTGATGTTATGGATATCAAACAGGCACTTCATCTTTGACTGTTCACAGAATGTGTTTCAATTAGTTGATCACAGAAGGTGTTTCAATTAGTTGATATATAAAAGACATCTTCCTTTCTAATAGAAAACAAGAGATTTAGAGCTCCAGCAGTTGTCCCACTCTGAAGAGTTGCTCAAACCTAAGGATTAAAATAAGCAGGCAAATGAAACATGCTCATGCTCAGGAGATCTGGACAAATTTTTAAAGACTATGATGTTTCATGATTTTTTCAATTGACCAAATATGTTTAAAATATGGGCTTACACTAATACCCATTTGGAAGACAAGAGATCCTGTGATGTGTATTCATAAAAGTATAAGTACTGGTCTTTATCAGTATTTCTTTTTAGTTTTACAATGAAAGGACACAAATTTTGCTAATAATCAAAGCACAAAGTTCAGTATCCAAAGAAAGGTGAAGATACAGAAGACTAGCTATATAATTTTTAACTAGTTCTCATAGCCAAAGTTTTTATCACAGACTACTACAAAAATTCTGCAATATGTTATACAGAAGTTAGACCATATGGTCATAATGACACCTCTTTAGGAGGATCTTCTCATAGCTGTAAAATCGATGACCGAACACTTTAACTACAAAATGTTAGGATGCATGCTGAATTAAGTTTACAGCAGCTTGACACTTTTGGGGTAGATCTGACTAGTGACAGCAATTTTGTATTTCTTTCTGAAGAGGAAGCCTAAAGTGTCACATGAAAAAAAACTTAACCCTGTCCAACAATAACTATTGTTTCAATAGTGATTTTTTTTTGATAAAGCACAAAAAATTCAATTCTCTCCTACAATAGAAGTCATTCTTAATTTTTATTATGATTTAGTTATGACACAAAAGGATAATGATCTTTCATTATGAATTTATTATAGGACTGAATTTTGAAGTAATGACACTGATAAGCAGAATGTTTAGAAGTTATCCTAAATAAATCAGTACAACTATTTGCCTCTAAATTTTGTTTGAATTAACTTATTTCTATCAAATGTTTTTATTTCCACTAAAATATATTTATTTTTGTTTTGTAATTTTTCATTAAAAATAATGGAAATCAGCAAAAAAAAAATGAGTCCCACCTTGATTAAGTAATAATTACACTATATATAATTAATTTATACATTATTTTGTTCTTCTTTTATGTTGACTGGTACAAGAATAAAAAGAAGAAACTCTGAAGGATGAAAAAGTTCTGCTTACACCAATGCAAGCATGCAGTTTTCTCTGTCTTGAGTAGAAGGTTTATGTGACAACTGATACAATGACAACTTTAGAGTAAAAAAATACCAAAAAAAATTCTAGGTGTAAGAGTAGTGTACATATGAATCTGACAAGATTTGAAGACCTAAATTTCAATTTCAAATAACTAGTTAGGTTATTGTATTGGGATTGTGCTTCTTGAAGTCTCAGCTGTTCTGTCACTGTGCTTCATTCAATCAACTCAGGACATGAAGATACTGTACAAGAAGGAATCCTACATTTGCAATAAATCATAAGTCTTCCATGTTGAATTACTCTTAAAATTTTAACTGTCTTAGAACAATTGATATTGACAGGAAAAGATACAGTAGGCAGAAAAAGCAAGTTAGCAGCGAAAAGAACTTTTATTTCAAAATATATTTCTATCACCAAAGGACAATGTGTTAATGACACATGGTAAACTAAACAGAAGATCAGAAATTAGCCTTAAATGATGGGAAAATACCAACTGAAGGATGGGCTATGTTGGATTATGTCTTTAGTAAACATTTGCCAGAGGACTATTTGCATCCCTTCATCTCCTGCAACCTACTGACCAAAGCATCAGTAACAAGCATTCATTGGACTGATCCTAAGAAATATCCCAGCCAGTCCAAAATTGTCATAAAAGGCATCTCAAACAGGTGTTCATAAATCACAGAAAAAACTTTGAGGAATGACATATAACCTGTCCATCTCTTCTTTGCCTTTTACTTCCTCTTTCATTTCAGCTCCCATTGGCACCAGGTCAGAAACCTCCTCCAGAGCCCCAGACTCATGACTGGAGCACCCCCATGAGCCAGCACCGAGTACAGCAGCGAGTACCAGATACTCCAGGCCAAGCTGTTGTGCTCTGCTCTGCTGTTAAATTATTTGCTAAACCCATTTATCCCCTCAAAATTGACTGAATATCACTCCTCTATGGCAGCTCAGCTAGTCTATTATTATTAACCTTAGCTATGCCAGCTTCCTGAGTGTTGAATGTTGTATGAAGTATAAGACAGCATGACCCCTCCTACACCAAATCACAATTTTCAATCACTAAACAGAAAAAAAAGACAGGGGAAAGTAATTCAGTGTTCAGTAATTTAGTCATACCATATGAAAACAGGGTGGGTAACCACCATCAGATCAGAAACAAAACTTGCTAACTGAAGAACAAGCAGCAAATTGATTGGTTTCATAATTCTATTTGAGAAAATCGACACAATTTAGTGAACAAAAAAGTGAAATTGAATTTATTCTTCCTAGCAATTACATTGTGATGTAGAAGTTATTGGTTTTCTGTGAAGACAGAAAGGCCCATGAACTAAAGTTATTTAAGGCTTCCATTTTATCAACAACTACAATATTAATAAAGTATTCAAATGATCTATTTTTACACTGATATAAGACAGTGGAAATACAAAATACATAGTATTATTTAATTTTTATATAAATACTACATATACTTCAGAAGGCTAAGTCCTTTAAATAGAAGTTTCCATCTCAAATATACCTTGACACACTGCAAAAACTTTTCAATAAAATTTCAGGATTATTTGGAATATTAGAAAGAAAATCTGGCAATACATTTAGCTGGACATACTGGTTCTTTCTGTGCTTTAAACAGGCCGTGTGCATCACAGGTGAGATACAGCACTGCCCCTCTAACCAGGAGCCATCCATGGGAAGTGACCATTCCTGGTCCACATTCCATAGGGCACATGAGCACATGCCAGGTAAAACAGAACCTCTGTAAGCACAGGCTGCTGTGAGAGTGACACTGATATGTGTCCTAAAAGTAAGAGTCAGCAAGTCAATTATTTTATTCCATGTTTACACCAATGAAGCTAGGTGCTCTTTTAAATTCAAATCTGATTATACCTCCCTCACTTGGCATTCTTTAAAAATCTGGCACACTTTCTTGCTTTGTTCTCCTCAAGAAAATTTTATATAAACATAAATTAATGAATGTAATGCAGACGTTTAAGTGTACTATCTTACCTACTCTCCATAAAAACTTATTTCATTATGCAAAAGGTTTTCTTCAATGCACAATTGAAAACAAATTGTAATTCTTTTTTACAAATGTACATTTCATTTCTGTAATACATAAGGCATACCATGTTTGTAGTATAAGTGTACATTCACAGACAACAACCTCCCAAAAATACATTTACAGTGGGAAAAAAAAAACTTCCTTTACAGTTGTGAGTTGTTCTAGAGTTCTCCCAGTGTTGTCAGAGACCATAAAAATGGCAAATTTTTGTTAATAATGTATAATTTTTTTAAGTTAAAATTGCTGTCTTAATATGTTTTCCCTCTGTTTTTAAGTCACTTTCCTACATTAATAAGTATGTTTTCATGAATTTTTTACCTCCACTAATTTACCCAGCATTGTTCTGACAGTGAAATAAACTCTATTTCAATTTACAGCCTAATTTTTCACTGTGCTATATTTTATAACTGTGCTATATTTTATATATTTTAACCTCTACTCATTTTTAGGAAAATTATTTACTGACATTCCTTTTCCTGATACAGGAATTTTCATATGATAAAGAACATGAGTGAAAAGAGCCATGAGTTTAATTTAAAAATTCCCAGAATTTAAAGTCTAGCAGCTATAAAGCACTAAGATTTTGTTTCAAAGGTTTTGTTTTATCGTTTTTCTGTTTCCTTAAAGACGACAGACTCCACCACACGTACGTGGAACTCCATACTGTCATTTCCACTTAGCCATTTTTCAAACATAACCATGTGATCGGTTGCCTTTAGCCTCTCCTGTTCTCAAACACTCAACAAGAGAGATACTATTTCATACAGAGAACATCAGCCCCTACATCCTACCAAAGGTAAAATTAATCTTATTGAGTTTTCAGAGTGGATCGTGGACTCTTTTTTTTTTAGCAACATCTGTGCCCTGCCCCTAAATTATTTTTCTGTGGTAAGAAACCAAAATTAATACACTATAATTTTAAAGAAAAATATATATATATATATACACATATACGAATTCAGGTGTGTTTAGTTTAGCCAATTAGTTTAACAAATATTCTTCATTATTAATAGACAAGATTGATAATGGACTTCCTGTTATAAAATACTGTTTTCAATTGCATAAAACTTTGTCACTTTTCAACCATTCAACCTGACATTCTACACCACAGGTTTTCATTCACTCTTTCTTTAAATACCTCTATAATGGCCTTTATTTACATAAATAAAGCTGCAAGAGAACAAACTACTTTATTTTTTTAAAAAAAATTTTAAAAAATTTAAATATTATATCATATTGAGCAAAAATCTCTTGTGGAAAGCCTTAATATTTAACAAAGGATGTGCCATTGGACATCATACAGAATCCAGGGGGAAAAAAAAAAGTTACTCTGAGAGTAACTTCAGATCACACATACTAAAGAGAATTCTTATATTTTAGAAGACAAATCCTCCAGACATTTTGTCTGCAAGGAGAGTCTTCTAACCTGGGCTGAACACAACCATATCCATAATGATAGGTCTGAGCTTCTGTGAGTCATATCAGGTTTTGATCCAGACAGTTGAAGTAAGAACAGAAAGACTTTTTCCTGAGCTCCCTGCTGGGTTCAGGCATCTTACAGGAGGTGCATTATAATCCTCTATAAATCCTAATATGTATTACATTTATTTCCCAACTCAGCTAAACCCAGAACCCACAACCCAGAGCATTCCTCTCCTAATACTATTGAGAGTCACTGGCAAAATATCCCATCATATGATTTCTGTGCATTCAGGAGAAATCAAGAATAGTCAATGCTAATTCTTCATTAGCTCCTGTTACAGAGATCAGAGCTGTCATTCTAGAGGTTCCATCCTTATGAGGACCAGTGTAAGGCAGCCTGATGTAGTATCTTTGTACACCTTCACTTTTGTTTATAAAAGGAGGACCTGAAGAGTTAGAAACCATATTAGAAAATTAGTGGTTTTTCTGTGTTCTTAGTGTTTTCATACTAGTCAAGAATTTTTATGTGCTTTACTGTGAGGGTCTTTGTTTGCCTCCAGTTCAGAGACAGAAGGGCAAAATAGTTTTGTTTAATATATATATAAAATGTAAATTATTCTATACAACCCATATGGGAAAGTGACATCCAAGATGTGAAGCCATGTTCCAGTTTTGGAACAATATACAATTTTCAATTATCTTAATTAAACAAACACTTTAGAATTTATCTTGGATCCTTTTCTAAGTGAAATCTTATTGAGAAAAACCTATAGGGATAATCTTCTATAAGACTTTCTACATTTCAGACAAAAATTGCAGCCAAAAACCAAAAAAAAGCAGCACTGGTCCAGAGATGAAAGAATTACTGTATTGCCAGAGAATAAAACACAGTGAGGCACACGGGCACCAAATGAACCCACCATCAGTGATACAATTTATCAATGTCTAAATGGAAGAGAAAGGTCACCTCAGGGTATAGTAAGGAAAAAAGAACTGTTGAGGAACTTGAAGTAGAGCAAAGGATTGTTTCTTCAATCTCCAAACCACCTGAATAGCTGTGTGTCACACGTAAAAGGCACAACTTTGTTCTACACAGCACTAGGGGACTCCAAATAATCCCCTATTCTCCTGCTCCTTTTGTGGAGTTTTTTTAGATAGGATCTCTGCAGGTGTACTGAGTTTGGCAGGATGGAGTAAATTTTCTTCACAGCAGCCTCTATGGCCCTGAAGTTTTTTGCATTTGTGACTAACACTGTTGATAACACACCAGAATTCTGGTTATTGCTGAACAGGGCTTGCACAGTGCTAAGGCTTTTTCCCAGTCTATCACTACAGAAGCAGGCTGGTGTTGGCAAGAAACTGGAAGAACACACAGCTGGAAGAGCTGATCCTATTGATCAAAAGGATGTTCTATACCATATAATATTTTGCTGAGCCATAAAATCCCAAGAGAGGGGCACGGAAGCAGGGAAAGTCATGGTTACACCCTGAGGCCACACTTACCAGAAATCGGTTAAATATCTGGCTGATAGTGGAAAGCAGTGAATAAATTCCTTTACTTTGCTTGCAAATATAGCTTTTGCTTCACCTATTAAACTGCCTTTATCTTGATTCACAAATGTTAATGCCTTTCTTTTATTTTTCCCCTCATTCCACGGGAGAGGGGAAGGAGTGAGCAGCTGTTTTTAGCTGCTGGCCAGGGTCAAACCACCAAAGCAGAAGAGGAAGAGTATCTACTAATGGCTACGTGCAATGGGAAAGAACATGATAACAGGGTCAAAATTATGCTCTAAAGACTAGTTCTGTGGATGAAACACACTAGGTATTAAACTAATCCTGAAAATTCCTCACTTATTCAAGCAAAATTCCAGAGAGAAGCCCATATTCCAATTAATAAATTCATTTCCATTCTGACCTAAGCTGCCGGAGTGGAAAATATCTGCTGAAACTCTCAGACAAGAAGTTTGGAGATTTTTTTGCAGTTCTTTCCTATTTCTGAGCTCAAACATCTGGCAATCACTGAACTCTTCCAAACATGTCTGCTCCCAGACACACATCCAAGAAGGTAAGAATGGCTGTCTGACAGAAGGTTGCTGTACTGAATGCCAAGCAAGGCCAGAAGCCAGAGCACTTTTTTAAGAAGCAGATTTGTGAAGAAAGTAAACTAAAGTCCAGGGAAAAGTTGTCAGAAATTAACTTTCCAGGGAAAAGTTATAAGAAATTAACTTTCCCACTGTTTATGAACAGACAGGAAAGGAAAAAAGAGTAAATAAAACATAAGTAAATAGAGCAAATACAGGGGGGAAAAAGTAATGAAAAAAAAGAAAGAAAAAAATTATCAAAATTAAGATAAATTTTCCAGCTTAAAGACACGACATCCACGATGTGCCTCATTTATTTGGATTTCTGAGGAAAGTATATAAGTCTGAAGAGGAGTATGCTGTACATAAGTCACTAAGGATAACAAAGTTCTTGAGACCATTATCAAAATCACTCATGGCCAGGGACACCTTCCACAAGACCAGGCTGCTCAAAACCCCAAGCAGCCTGGCCTTCAAGTCTTCCAGGTGTGGGGCATTTACAGTTTTGTGGGCAACCTATTCCAGTGTCTAACTGCCCACACACTAAAGAATTTCTTCTTAATATACAATCTAAACCTGCCCTCTTTCAGTTTAGAGCCATTCCCCCTTGTTCTGTCACCACATGTCCTTGTAAAAAGTCCTTCTCCCTCTTTTTTGTGAGCCTCATTCAGATAGTAGAAGGTTCTATAAGGTGTCCCCAGGGCTTTCTCTTCTCCAGTTTGAATTACCCCAAGTCTCTCAGCCTGTCTTCTGGCTCCAGAAGTGCTCCAGTCCTCTAAGCATCTCTGTGGCCATTCTCTGGACTTGGCTCAGCATGTCCATGTCTTTTATATGCTGGGGACTCCAGACTGGTTGCAGTTCTCCAAGTGGGGCCTCACAGGACAGGAGTAGAGGTATTGACCTGCTGGCCACACTTCCTTAGTCACAGCCCAGGATGCATCTGGCTTTCTGCTCTGCAAGAACACATTGCCAGGTTGTGTCCAGCTTTCCATGCAGCAGCACCTCAAAGTTTCCTCACAGTTTCTCTCAATCTACTCCCCGCCCAGTCTGCATCTTTGCATGGGGTTTCCCTGACCCAGGGGCAGGATCTTGCACCTGGACTTGTTGAATTTCATGGGTTTAGGAGCTATAGAATCACAAACTAAAAGGAAGTAATTGTTTCCTCAGTCATCAGTATTATTCTGATGTGGAGCTGCTGGAGCAAGTCCAGAGGAGGGCCACAAAGATGATTAGAGGGATGGAGAACTTCTCCTATGAAGACATGCTGAGAGAGTTTGGATTGTTCAGCCTGAAGAAGAGAAGGGTCCAGGGAGACCCCATTGCAGCCTTTCAGTATTAAAGGAAGTTTGTAAAGCAAGGAGAGCAACTTTTTGCACAGTAAGACAAGGGGAAACAGTTTTAAAGTAAAAGGTGAAATATTTAGATGTTAGGAAAAAGTTTTTTAGTGTATGAGTGGTGAGACACAGCAAAAGGTGAATTACAGAATTATAGGGAAATTATAGATGCCCCTCTCAGAATTGTTCAAGGTGAGGTTTCATGGGGCCTTGGGCAACCCCATGTGGTGGGTGGCACTCCAGCTCTTGGCAAGGGGGTTGGAACAATACACCAATGATTTTGAAGTTCCCTTCCAACCCAAACCATTCATGACTCTATAATCTCTGCTCACAGAGGATCATGTGAGGCACTGTAGTGCTGACCCCCAGCTTTGCTCCTAGGCCTTGCCCTCTACCTGGTGGAGCAGGGAGGTCATGTAATTCATTAACATCAAATATATCTGTGATTAAGTATGCTGCTGGTATAAAAGATCATTTAGTCTCCATGCTCCTAGTTCCTTCTCAAAGTGCTACAGACGGTTGTACCCAGTACAAGATCAAGCCTTTGGAAGCCAATGTACAAAAGTCATTCATACTAGAGAGCAAGCAGAAAGGGCAAATAATTTGCAGAATAGAAGAGGAGAGTAACTGGAGAAAGATAATTAATCCAGCCACTTATGGTAAAGAAAGAAGCGTTAATGCCAACACAGTGGTCCTGTAAAAACTTGAACACCACACACAGTCCTGTTTATCTATCTTCAAGAAAAATGAAATTAACACCTGGAGAGTTAGCAGGATGATTAGGGGATACAGAACATGATTTAAGAAGTAGGAGACATCTGAATTGTAGCAAAATAATAAATAAAAAGTTGGAGTAAAGGTACAGCCAAATATCAGAGAAAGAAGAAAAACAATAAAGAACAGGCATAAATTATCTGGGACTGGTTTAAGCAGGAAATTAGAAGATGGCTTCTAGCTGTAAAGAGAATGGTATACTAATACATCTTCAAGTAAGAATAGTGAGAGCAGAAGACAGTTAAACTAATCAAGTTCTACCTATAAAATAGTTATGAAAGAGGCTATTAAGACTGCTTGACTGAGATCTAGGGTTTGGACCTTATGACCTAAGAATCATCCATCCTGTCTAGGGATTCATCTTCCATTCATTCCATACATACTAAAAGAGGAGAAATAAAGAATAATTATCATGTTTCCTCTTAAAATAAAAAAAAAAAAGAAATTTTTATTTGGTACTAAATATGTGTATACCAGTAGAAACTTGGCATTTCTCCCTTTTTCCTCAAACACTTCCAAATATTTTTAAGTACACATGCACCCACCCACCCACCCCAAAAAAATCTACATTTTCAAGAGTCAGCAATAAAGGTGGCTTGGATATTTAAACATACTGGTGAGACTTAGGGAATAGTCTTCAATAGGTATGTCTGTGTTATGTGGAATCCTCTGGTTGTAGGAGCCTTGTACATTTTGCAAGCACGGCTCTCACAGAATGCAGTGTAACTGCAGCACAGCAAGTACATTATAATCTTCCCAAAACTATCAGAAAGCAGTGTAATGCCAAATTTTCTAAATGTTACCAAAACAAACCAACCAACCAACCAACCAATTAAAAAAAAATCCTTGAAAACCCAGAGATGAAAATGGATATTAAATAAATAAATTTTAAAACCTTAACCTGAAAAGAACAGCACTCCATCTGTTCTGTTATCTAAATTACAGTCACATATATCATTTTAACAGGAATTCCAGCTAAGTAAATAAATCTTGTACTATGACCATATACACATATGTCTATATTCTCTAAATTGTTCCACTTAGTAGAGCTTTGCTCTTTTTAAGGCAAACCAAATACTTGGCAAAAAATTCTAAACAAAAAAAGGGGTAAGTTTTACTGCATAAAGTCATATTTATGTTTAGACCATTTTTTCAGAATTTCCCTTACATTTGCATATATAACTATTAAAGTCTAACACTAATAATAAAATGATGTCTTCTAGTTCTGAGGTACAAAAAGATTTATGTTCAGTAACTGGATCATTAGAAGGCAAGTGAGTAATATTTGTATTCAAATCTACTTCAGGTCGTATCAATTTAATAAAATTATCAAACTACAGGAATTTCTCATCCAGACTGTACATAGGACAAGAAAAATCTGAGAAAACCTTCATTGGGAGCATTACAAAGTTTTTAATTAAATATATGTGTTCAATTCCATATCTAGCGCATTCTCATTTCAAGAGGGCAGTTCTCAAAGCATGAATATTGTCATCCAAACACAAGGCAAATATGAAAATACAAGTTTTGGTAAATGAATTCCCCAATGGTATAGACTTGCTGTAATTTTGTAACTAATGCTAGATAACAGTCAGTGTGGGTACATAAAAAAGTAATGCATGTGACAAAAATAACCCTAGCAACAGATGTAAAGCTCTCTCATAAATTAGCTATTATATTTCAGGAAAAAAAGTCAGTTTCTAGTAGTAATCAAGAAAAGCAAAAGCAATAACTTTGGAGCTTATTATGAAAGACAATATACTACTATATTACTTGATAAATATGTGGTATTCTCATATCTTTAACCTTTCAGATCTAGTTACCACCCCTCAGAAAAAAAAATGTATTTTAAAAAACTTACAAGAAGGACAGTAAGGGTGATCAATGGCAGAGAATTATTTCCACATTGGAAAAATCTATGCTTGGTACTTTTAAGACCCTAAGATCAAACTGAGATAAACTGAAAATATCTAAGCTGTAAAATCAAACAATTCAGGGGACATGTAGAAAATTCTATTTAAACACAATGAATTTGGTCAAGGCAAATTTGTTTTCATATAGAGCAAAAAAGGCTATAAAACTGCGTGGTGAGATATTCTTTCTTATATATTTATGCCTGGCCCCTGTCAAAGATATCACCCTGTATATGAGTGCAGGGGACCAGTTTGGTAGTTTGGACATCTTAATCATTTAGTCTGTCATTGTACATGTTAGTCTTTTAGTCTCTCATTCGCAAATAAAATTATTTTGTCTGTCTTTTGCATTACTGAGAAGGTGAGGCAAAACAAAGCATTTATTACAAAAATTCAATGAGATTTACAATCTACAGGGCTATCCAGATCATTCTCCACTCTGTAATTGACTGTAACACCAGTGTAGATCAGCCTCATTTACAGTCAACATGGACTAAATGATATTTCATTCCAACTCTTACAGAAAAACTAGAAAAACATTGAAAAAATATTTTTATTCCTGTTCTGTGGAGAGGGGGGAAAAGACAGGTCTCCTCTAGTATTTAAAGATTTGTTCCTGAATTCCACTGTAGGCTCTTACTACATCAGAGAAATCAGGGAAATTGGGGTTTCTCTTACTATTTCAACTCCTGATGTCTCTGACCTTTGCAAAATGTACATCAGAAAACTGAGAAAGGCACAGTGCACTCTTTCTTTCCCAGCATATTTATTAATGAATGATCAATAATTACTTAGCACAGGACTTCAGATATTTATCTACATAGTAAATCACATCTGTATTAACCTCATTTTCTTATTGCCCATCCATTATTCTCTCAAGAGAATGGCTAACTTAGCACCTCATATTCCTGCAGAAGTTGACAAATTCTACTTATTTCTTCACCACTATTTGAGGTGAAAATATTAGAAGTCTAAGGATGCACTCACATGACATCCCTCATGTTGAAGGTTGTTTATCTTGGTGCACATGACTGTATCATTTACTGAATTACTGAAAGCCTCCTTTGGCCCCAAGCCAAAACAAAGTCATATCTGATTCTTCTGCAAAACCTTGCTTTCTTCCCCAATACATCTGTTATATTCTATAACATTTCTCTTGAATAAAATATTCCATAGCAAATAGCATCCCACTATGAATACAATATGTGTTTCAAAAATCATAAACAGATATCTATATTCCAGCTTCAATCAAGAGGTTTCACATTATTTTTAATTCTACTTCTCACCAACCAGGGGAACAACTGTTCCCTAACAGGCCTACTGTTACAGGCCTGTTACCAAATGATATTGCAAATGCATGACTCGTGCCCAGAAAAGAGATCTGTTGATAGGCATTACCAAACATAATTGGGTTAGAAACCCCTTCATTTGTAGTGCCAAATTGTAAAGCACTGTAGGAAGTGAAAATAGCAGTCTGGAACAGGCAAACTTTTTCTCAGCATGCATTTACACATCTGTGACTATTTTGCCCCATAAATTAGTGTTTTGAATCTCTCCCATGTTAGCTTCTTCTATCCCCTTTACCATAGCATATCCTACAAAGTTTGAAAGATGTCATAACATTTCTTTGGTGTCATGTTCCTCAAAACAATTACCTATAGCTTTCCCCTTAGATTCTTCAATCTCTAATTTTACTATATCCCTTTTCACATATATTTTCTAACACAGTCCTGGCAATATTAAACCAAATTCCTAGCTGTGACAGCTGTCTTGGGAATGCATACTAGCAAATGTGACTGCTTGCTCTATCATCTTATACCTTTAGCTTGGAAAATAATTACTTATAAAAATTAGAAACTGAAATTCCTGATGTTCCTGAGACACAGGAGCCTCATTAATTGACAATTTTAAATTTATAATTATTTTAGCAACTGAGGAAAAATTAATAGCTTAGTTTTTTACAGGTATTACAAGCCTATGAAAGCAATCCCAACTCCTACATTGTGCATTTGGCAAACAGAAAGGCTTTTCTGGTTCTGTAATCAGACAGAGGTAAAACAACACACCCAATCTGTCAAGGCTAGAACTTACAAGTGAAGCTAGGTCCATAGGGATCCCAGAAGTGGCAAAATAGCATTTAGGAAAGACCCACAGAGTCATTCGAACATGACTGGCAATAATATGCCAGTTGAGCTTTGGATCAATAATGTAACAAAAAGCAAACAGGTGAAAATGGCCTAAATACAGGCATAGCTATAGCAAATAATAAAAAAAAATTATAAAACATGCTTGGTGACTTTACATGGCCATATTACCAGCAGACTTTCTGATCTATGCCACTTCGAAACACAACAAAACAAAACAATCCAAAACCAACAATCTCTCTAAAAATCTATCTTCTGAGAAGTTCTTTAAAATATTTGTGCATAACATAGCACAAAATATTCCTTGTAGGTGGTTATGACCATAACCTTTTGGGTTGCCTCTTTTCTAAATGTTCTGTAGATGAAATAGGAGACACCAGATGAACATAAAATTAAATAGAAATCCTGATTTCAATAGATGTTCTCAAAAAGTTAGCCTATAAAATTTTATTATGCTAACACTTCATAATGATTGGATATCCTCAATTTCTTCATTCTCTTCCTGGAAATGGGCAGAGACTAGACTCTGCAAAGGTTTTGGTGAAAAGCCAGAGATATCCCACTGCTCTTCTGTTACCTTCTAACTTGTACCTGGAGGAAAACCACCTCCTGGAAAGGAGGAATCACAGAATCATTAAAATTGTAAAAGACCTCCAAGATCATCAAGTTCAACCTTAGACTGAATACCTTAGACTGAATATGAGTACCACCAGACCCACAAAACCACATCATGAAAATATCCAAACTGAACCTCCCCTGATGTAACTTGAGGCCATTTTCCCTTGTCCTATCCCTAGCTGCCTGGGAGAAGCGGGACAACCACCACCTCAATACAATCTCCCACCTCATTGCAACAAAAAAGGACACAAGGAAATTTCAAATATTTTACTTATTCAGAATTCTCCAAATGTCTCTTTGTTCAGCCTAATCTTCTGACATTTACCCCTTCAGACTTTTTGGTTGGCATGCCATGTTATAATAGAAACTAAAGAAAAAGGAGGAATTTAAATAACCAAAAACTGTGAAGGACGGAAAGAACATTATTTCAGTTCCATCGCTACATTGTTGTCTAGAGAGAAGCCCTGAAAATCTTCTTGACAGACTTTCCATCACAGAAGACACCATCAGGACACATAGCCCTTCCCAGAAAATCCAACTCTTATTTAGAATAAGCAAGGAATTCCATATGTGAATTCAGTGTCAGGCTGAAAGGTGAAAAGTCCGGTTTGATCCAAAATTTCTTTGTATGTTTTCAGTCTGCTATGGATACAAGGTAAAGAGATTAATGACAAAAACTTTCAGAACATCCAAACTGATCACCACTCCCCAAATTAATTCCAAGATAATAACAAATTCCTCCTGTTTCAAGGATTTCAGACTAAAACCCACTTTTCTTTCCAAGAAAATTGCTTCTATATGAATGAAACAGTCTGGCAACAGCAACACAGCACTCCAACATTTCATGCAGATTTGCATGTGTAGCCTGCAACATAGAATAAACACAATTCTGGAAAAGCACGCCATAAAATCACTCAGGCTTAAAGCAAGAATGGTGAAAAACAGAGGGAATTAGTTATATTCCTCCAAGTGTAGATGAGCACTTCACTTCACCCACAAGTCAAGCTTCAAGATTTCTCACTTGGAATGTTAAATAAACTCAGAGAAAAAAAATGAAAATAAAATCTTCCAGTTTTTTAGGATGTTGTGATCATTTCCTCAATGGAAAGAGTCAGTAGACTGCAATTTATTCTTATCCTATAGATGCAAGACCACACCTTCAGCATCTTCCAAAGCATTTTTCTGACTAGAACGCTTGCTCTTCATCATTTAGAAAAAATTCCAAAGATAGTACAGAAGAATTTTCATTTTTCTCCAAACTGTTTATCTGTGAATACCTCAGAGATCTGCCTCTTATTCTCTTATTCTTTTACCTCTTCTTCTGCAGCTACCTATTCTTTTTTCAGAGATTGACCCCCTGACTAAAAGGGCAGCTGTCTGAGTGTGTGGAATTGCTCCAGTAAAGTAGTCCTGGGAGAATAACCCAACATGAAATTCAGATGGTAGAGGAATTTATAAACCAGGAAACAGAAGGCTGTTGTTCTCTGGCCCCAACCTTTTTTAGTGAAGAAACAAAAGTAAAACCCCTAAACTAAAAAAAAAAAAAAAAGAAACAAAGAACACCCTAAAAAACAGGTGAAAGTGTGAAACTACATACTTTTTATCTTAATATCTTTGCATATCTGATGATAAATGGAAAAAGAAAAAAAAATCTACCATGTGTCTGACTTAGCAGTTTGCCTCCATCATATTTTAAAAAACTGTTTAACATGGATTCACCCTTCAATAAATTTAAAGTTGAAATTTGTGTTAATTTTGTTTACTATTCTCCTTTTACATTTATAAATTTTTATTCTTATCTCTTTGTATGCTTTCCGCATGAGATCTTTTCCAGATTGCCCAAAAATTAATGAAAGCAGAGGCTTATTTAAGATTAAATCCTTTGGGGAATGCCAATCACAGTTATGTTTAAAAAAAAAACCTTAAAGGCAAATGGTTACCACAAATTTAGCATAACCCAGAGTAGCCATGAACATCTAAAATAATAAAAACTCCTGTGAGCTGCCCCCAAATGCTAACAATATAAATTAGACAAGGAAAATAAGGAAAGGCAGGCAATTAAATTTTTTCTCTACTATTCTATAAGGATGGTACTAATTTAGTTTTCTGAGGAGTTAAAGAAGTTTCTTGTTCTAAATTAGACAACAGAAGGCTACTTGTTCAGTAATAACAATAATTAGAAGTATGTTTTGTTTGTTGTCTGTGTTGAATACACAGAAAAGTGTATTTAAATACTATATGGTATAGGAAATATCAAAGTTTTCATAGCAGAGTTTTAGCCCACTACGCTGCCAGATTAATATAAGAATGAACCATTGGTTCATTTTAATCAAATATTGGAACAAAATCAATTTAAAATTTTATGCCTATTCAGGATGAAAACTTAGTTGGTTTATGCAGTTTCAGTGGTTATTTCAGAGACTTCAGTCCCCAGTAAAGAGAGAGGCAGTCAAACTTAATAAGAATCTCTCACTGTATAGACTAACTGGGTTGAAATTTTCATCTTATCTGAAAAACATGTCAGATCATACATTCTTATAATTTCAATACTTCATTTATGAAAGTACTCTTTAACCGTAAACATTGTTCTGCCACCAACAGAAGAGGGAAAGGTAAATGAGAGAAAGGCATTACCTTCATTTGAGATACCAAAAAAATCCAGAGAGAAGAGCATTCAAAATTCACATAAGGAAAGGAATATACAAGCTGCAAGTCTAGCAGTGATTCCTGTTTTATGGAAGAATGAGGACCACATATTTAGAATTTTTTCACAAACTGGAATTACTTTTTTTTTACCCACTTTAATTGGGAGTTCGGGTTTTGCAAAAAGCTGCCTGACATGCTGCCCAGAATTAAGGGTCCTGGAAGCTCCAGCTGTCTCTGTTGCTGGAGAACCAGGAACTGAACAAGTCAAAGGATGCAGAATATGGCTTCCCACCAGCCTGCCAGGGAGGCTGCCAAAGAGCTGGGGAAAGGACCTGGCAGAAATTCAGGTTTCTTCCATCAGAATCCAGATATCAAAACCTGTCTGGCTTTTAGCATCACATGAAAAGTTCTGTCAAAAAAAAATCCTGGCAAAAATTGAAAATAATCTTTCATTACTTCAACGAACATGAAAATTCCCAAAAAAGTTAAGAAGGGGTAATGAAGCTTTGAGTACATCAAGACCTTACTGAGGAGAAAAGATCCCAATGAGCTTAGAACATGCACAATACACTGCAGTAGAAAAATCTGTCGGTAGAATTTGAAGATAAATAAAACCCTGAAAACTCTACAGAAAAGAAAGGTACTTTCTCCTCTTAAAAATTTCCTAATATCACATTTTACCTGGAACTGCCTTTCAGTGGTTCTCCTCCTGCCTTCCCTCCTGCCATCTCCCAAATGCCATATCTGATGCTGAATTCCTCGTCATTTTAGGAGTGGAGTAAGAGCTGCACTAGACAAAACCTACCTGTATCATAAAAAGCTCTTACAAGGAATAAGCACAACAGAGGGAAGAAAAAAATCAATCTGAGAAAGAAAACAAGTGCTAACAAATTCTTTTGAAGTCAAAATAGACATACCCATCTACTCAATCCCTAAATATTACGAATCAAATAAAATCTCGTGTTTATCCTATTTAAAAAGTATACAAGGAATTTTTGTTCCTATTTTAACCAGACAGACTTAGAAAAATAATATATATTGAAATTGAGTGTTAGCCCATAAAAGAAATGGACAAATACATGGAAACTTCCAAGGCTCACTGATGAGATGAGAAAGGAGTAATACTTTGTCACAGATCACTTCTTTAATCACTTCAAATGAAACCTGAGGAATTGATAGCAGCTGAAATTTCTCCTTTCCTTGCCCTTTTTTTCTTTATTTTTTCTGTTTTATTTCCTCCAATGTTATATCACCTTTATTTCTGAACCGAGGAAATTTATGACAGCAAGCTAAATTCATCTATCATAAATGTCCTTGCAACAAATTTCCTGACATATAATAACATTTTTTTCCTGGAATGTAAAAGGCCTGAAAGAACAGGTCAAATAAACCCCACCTAATAGTATTCAACAGCAAAATTGTTGAAACAAGAATAAATGTCATTATTTGCTCTTAGATTACAGCCAGGGGCAGAGCAAGCTGATTGCTTCATTACAATGGACAGATTAGATTATTAAGAGTGAAATGATTATCAAGTGCACTATCATAGATTTATACTGGATTCCTCATTTCTCCTGGTGGCACAGTTGTACTGATGGCAAAATAGTATTTTTAAGACCATAAGTATCCAGGAGGCTGAAATTTCCGTTTTCAAATGAGAACAATGTCACTTTTTTCATGCTTTAATCATTTTCTATGTAGAGTATTTCAACTTTTCCTAAAAATATGAGAAAACATAACTTGTATAAAATTCAGCAACCTCCATGTCCAACAAGAAACAAGAACAACCTGAGAGAACCACATCACCACATACTACAGTTAAAAACATGACTGCAGGGCAAGCTACAGGTTTTGCTGCAATAGATACTGCTATATTACATGGGTAATGGATACTACAATGCCATGCACCCTGCAGGTAATAGAATTTAGGAGGGGACCGAAGGTAAACCTAAACAAATCCTTTGTGATGCATCAGGACTCAGATATCCTCACCTCTGTGATCAGCTATTTTTTATAGTATACTATAACTGTCACAGAGAGGCTTCCTTTTTGTGGAAACCAAGACACAGGAAGCCTGGAGAGACTTGATAGACACTTTAATTTGGTGCTATTATGGAGTAATACCTCAAAGTTGAGTTGCATATCTGAATCCAGAGAACATGGAAGATGCACCACGCTGCAGGTACTGGGAAATGTGTTCTGAGAAGCTCTTGGATTCTCAGTACTCAGTAGAGAATAGTATTCTACCTGAAACACAAGTTTCTCAACTTTATTTTCAATGACTAGACTTCCCAGTGAAAACTTTTGCAATAATAACATCCTTCCTCAAGGACAGAAAATAAAAGAAGCAGAAAGAGAGAGACAAAGATGAGCACGCTAAGATATGAGTCTCGTGGATGATGCGCTTTTGCTCTATTTTTACCAAAAGCCCAGAGAAAGGAACAAAACCTACTTGTGCTGCTTCAGGGGCAACATTTGTTCAAGGCAGTAAAAATGTATTTTGGGAGTGCAAAAGGATAATCTAAGTCAGATTTGTTCTTGCTTCTAATCACCTCCTTCTTTGTGAGAGTGTAGACAATTACAAAACTTGCTAACAAATGTTAAGGTCAATTCCCTCTCCACTTTTGTCCAGGAAACACCCACATAACAGCTGGAGATGGAAAGTAGCAGTCCTCAAAAAAACTTCGCATTCCTCTTCAGTACAGGCAGAAACAGGATTAGGTGATTTCACTGTACCTTCAGCATTTTGGTGTCATTCTTACAAGCACCTTGACTCAATCTATCCACCCTCCAAAGAACGTAGACCAATCTGCACTAATCAAAACTGGAAAAAACAGATTGTTAAAATAAAGAAACATGGGGAAACAAAACTAGGGTAGAAATGTAGACTACAACTTCCTTTAAGTGTATCTGACAGATTGAGAAAGCACAAGTAGGTTGTAGCAAAGCAAGGAAGTGAATAAGCAAATGAACAGAAACTGATAGGAACCAGGCTCGCGCATTTTGACTGGCACGGCTGTCTGTCAGAAGCAAATTAAAAACAGTACTTCAGTTGGAAATGGTGCAGCTGACAGCACAAAAAAAGCTTCAACTATCAGATGCCAGCTCTTAGAAATAACATTAAATAAATTGGCCCTTTTAGGATATTGTTACTTTGATGCTTACTTGACAAAACTGGATAAATTTATCAGGACAGCAGTTAATTTTGTTAGCACCCATTTCTTTGGTAAGAGAAATATAGGGATTTTCCACCAAAAAGAGCTAATAGAAAGCTGTAGGTACAAAGATTATTCTAGGCAATACGACAGCTATATTTACATATTGTCTACTACAGATAAAATAGTGTTAAGACATTTTAAAAGGCAAAGCAAAAAACTTTGGATCAGAAAGATTTTCTTAATGAGACCCCAAAGGATACTGAGTAGCTACTTTTTATTTTTCAAAAATAGCTGTAGTTTTTTATTAAAATTGTGTGTAGAAACATACAGAGGATATTTCAGATTTTTAGTAATAGTCAAGTGCATTCATAACTTCTATTTTGCACTTTATTATTGAAATAACTTTCTTTTAGCTTTAAATCAGAAATGTTCTTCAAATATTTTTTTATTTCCAGAAACATTTGTATAAAAATTGATTCATGTAACTCAAATAGTGTGCGTGCTCTTAAAGGTGAGCTAACTGTAGAGAGACAACAAGAACCACCAAAAGCCCTACTGTCCTCCCTTTATCTGCTGTAAACAAACAAAAACCTAAAGCTGTATCTACATAAAAGCTGATGTCATAAGTGAAAATATCAATTTGCAATTTCCTTCAGCTCCTTCACTTTCTATTACTGTAAGCAGAATACTTGCTACACATCTGATTATTCTTGAACTTTAGCCCAAAGCTTTATCATGTTTGTGAAACACACACTAATTTCAGTTTATTAAATTCTGAACCTTTATACTGTGTGTATTGCACAAATTAATGTTACACAAAAATATCCAGAGGTAGCAGAGTAGTCAAAGATGTATGAGATTAATCAAGTAATTAAGTTTAAAAAAAATAAAGGAGCATGCTCTAGAACCAACAGTGAAAACCACTGAGTGCTGATACTACAAGGCTTGCTAACATCTTCACCTTTTACAGGTACAGTGGATAGCTGGATGAATTTCAACAGTTATAATGGATAACTGTAATTTTACTCTTGCTAGGCTATTTCTGGACTAGGTGGCTCAATTTTCATTTTATCTATTTTATATTCATCATACAAATATTTACATATAAATATATAAAATTATATAATAAAATTATATTATCATATGAATATTCACATATTTTATCTATTTATCTACATTCGGTGAAACACTAGATATTATGATATTTATCCACTTCTTAGAAGGGAAAATAATATCAATCTTAACAGAAATTACCAGAAAACACATTACTGTGTAAGAAAAATAAAGACATCTGCAGAATATTAGGAGTCAATCTACAATCCATGCTTTCACTACATGCACCTCCTGCTCCAGCAATGGTAACAGTAAATGTTAATTTACTGCTAACAGAAACTTCAAAGCCTGTACAGTGAATATGAAAATGAAATAAGTATCCTTTTTATCAAGTAAGAAGGCAAAAGATCTTACAAAACCAAAGAATACAATTCCAATGTGACAGACTGTGTTTTCATTTGTTTCAAGATTTCACTAGGATGGGCACTACACCTCACTTCAGATTTCTGTTCTCTCACTCTTCCTCAGGCAGCAAAGACAGTTCAGGAAGTACAAATTCATGGCTTAAATTCTACAGGGCTGGAACAAGGTGGTCTGCAGTCTCTCACTCCCGCCTGGCCCTTATAGGTTTTGACATAAATGATGAAAATGATGGGTGTAATTACTTTTCTTTCACAGTAAGATTAAATCAGAAGTGATCTAATGAGATTAGTAGACTTCTAACAGAATAAAAGAATTCAAGTTAAACCAAAATTCAGCTCTATTGTTTCATTATGGAAACAAAATTTTCAGGAAAGCAAAACAAGAAAGCCATGAAGTGTTTTATTTGCCAGTGAAAGGGTCTAAACCAAATATTTTCTTACAAGCTTCACTATGTCTCTAGAAAATGAGTTGGAGGAAGTGAACAACTTTAAATAAGTGTATTAAAATACAAAGAACTGGCAGACTTAAATGGTCATCTCCCAGAATTCTTTTACATACAAAATGGATTTTAAATGAAAAAATTTGGAAATCCTATCTTGTATAACTTAAATGAAAGTAAAATAAAAATATTAAACTAGAATTTACTTGATTTAAAACTTATTTGTAGCATTGGAAGAAATATATAACTTCTTCTGTAGAAAAAATTCTTGTTAAACATGTACATGTCTTTCACAATATCTTTCATTTTTCAGAATAATCCCATTATCATCTCAGGTAGATCTCTATAGATGTTCTATTCTCATTTTCTAGAGAGAGAAACATCTAATATAAGTGCTCTTTTTTTACATATAACATTAGGAGGAAAGACCTTTTGGTATTTCACTTTACACTAACACAGACATTCTAGGCACCAGTACTACAAACCAATAATGGAGTCACCGTACAGTCAGACACTAGAAATTTTTAACCAGCCACTGAAACAGTCCAAATATTAACCTGTGAGAAGGTAAAAGCTCACTATATCCTCCAGAAATGTGTGTCTGACATTGATAGGAAGAAGTTCAAAACAAAATTGTAATAAAATTACTGGCTTCTGAATGAATATGACTTTTTTTAAATGTATAATTTATTCAGATTTGGGGGCAGCATATCTTTCCAGAAGAGTGGGCTTTGATTATGAAAGGAGGACCATCACAGTCATTTGGGGATATTACACATGTTAACATATTAAAATATTGCTTTTGTAGTAATTTTTACCAGGACTCTAGAGGGGAGACATAAGAAAGGGGACAGCTGTTTTATTTTTCAATACAATGCAGATCAAAGATGAAAGTTCCAGCAATCCAAGAGAAAAAAAATTCTAACCAATAGTAGAATGTAGGTCCTTATGAATACTGGGCTAATATTAGCAACTAAGTAGTACAAAATATGTGAATATTTAATATTCCTACATAATAGTCCTAGTCCTGATAGATTCATTTCTCTTCTGAAAGAATGAAATGTCCTTCTAAATATAGCATTGCTTAAAAATAAGAATGCTAGGTAGGCATTCAGAAAATTGCTACTAGCATGGCAATATTTTTAATTGCTACATTTCTCAGACATTTTTTTAAATTCAATTAAGCCAATGAGGCTACATCTCAAATGCACAAGTAAGTCTGCAAGCCTGCAACTTAGGAGAATCAATTACTTTTATTGTGATTATAAAAAAAATAAATGCTTTGATGCAAGGTTTATCTTTTTATTATGTGTTGGCATAGACAGCAATGATAAGTTCACACTTTGTATTTCTCTACGTAATCTTAAAAACATTCAGTAGTTAATGAATTCATGACCCTAGCATATTGAAAGTCAATCATAATTTTTGTAATCCACAAGATCTCTATTTAAAATTATGTTTCAGAAACAGATTAAATTAGAACAAAAACTATTTCTGTGTCCTCTTTTTAAAAATATTGATGTAGCCTATATTTCAAGTAAATTGCAAACAAACTTAGAGCCAAAGCCATCACACAGTTTAAATGATCAGAAGATCTTCCCCTACATAATCTGAAATACTAGGGGTGAAGCAGCTCTCCCATTTTACACCACAAAAAGACTGTCCAGTCACCTGTGAAAATACAAGTGTGCATGTGTGCAGCAATTACAACTATGGCCTTTGCTACATATCTGTCATTATTTACGTCCCAGATCGCATTGGAAAATGCAACAGCTCTTTCACTTAACCTGAGTCATCTGAGGTATTTTATCTTGCCTTTTTGTCTTTTTCCTATGAGCTGAACTAACTTATGTCTGAAAATCAGAGCTATAAAAGTGTTAAAGAAGAAAACCTGCTGTTTAATATGGAGATAAAAAACCTAGTTCTATCTAAAGTAACAACACTAATGACTTTCCAACTCCAGTTATTCAGCAGAAAACTTTTAGGAGCATTTTGTTTTCTTCACCAAAAATTTTTTCAACACTAATTTTGGTGGCATTGATTCACAGACCTTAAACAGCAACTTCAAAATCAAAACTTAGTTTGTACATGTTTGTCCACTGGTTTTCTCAATGACAGCAACATAACCAGTCTTTGCAGACTGTGGAAATAGTGGTGGAATAATTTCATTGCTCTCAGAGACTCCAAAAGAACTGGAGCTAATCTCTCTCAGCCCCTCAGCTGTGCTAGCTCAGGATTTTGTAGGACTGTATAGTAAATCAGATGAGTTCCTTTCTGTACCTTAAGAAGATGCTCTGCCAAAGTGATGAAGGGGGAAAATTTTTTTCATTAGTTTAACCTCCCTGAAACAGTTTCACTAGGCAGCTCAACAGATACTTGCACCAGGGCCATGATGGTGTCATGGAGGCAGGAAGGAGCAGCTGGGCTGGCAATGGAGCTGCGGGTGCTGCACTGACAGCACAGAATTGCCTGGGGCTCTGGAGCTGAATTTAGCCTCTCAGATCTGCATTCTAGAGAAGCCTCTCTTTTTCATACTGTATTGATTCCATAGGGACCCAGGAGGAGTAGTATCATCTATGCTCAAGTTAGACTTTGCAAATAAATTTGCTAAATAAATATTGTGGTGGATTAACCTTGGATGGCTGCCAGACACCCAACAAGCTATTCTTCATTCCCCTTCCTCAGCAGGACAGGGCACAGAATAGGATGGAAAAGCTCATAGGTCAAGATAAAGACAGAGAGACCACTCACCAGTTACCAGACTCCAATTTTGGAACATTAATTCAAGTTTTTGTCACTTAATTACAGGGTAGAACAGTGAAAATAAAAAATCTAATAACAATTTCTCCCCCTGCCTCTTCCTTATTTTCAGGCTCAGCTTCACTTATGAATCTTCTACCTCCACACTTGGAGCAGTGCAGGTGGAGGGGGCGGGGACATTGTGGTCAATTGAGTGCTCTTCATCTCTGTGACTCCTTTTTCCTCATACTTGTCCCCTGGTCCAACATGGGGTCCTTCCCATGGGATACAGTCCTTAGTGAACTGCTCCAACATGGTCCTTCCCACAGCCTACAGTTCTTCAAGAACTGCTCCAGGTCTCTTCCACAGGGCACAGTCCTTCAGGAACATCTGCTCCAGCATGGGGCCCCTGGAGAATCAGAAGTCTTGCCCAAAAACCTACTTCAGTGTGGGTGCCTCTCTCCACAGGCTGCAGTACCTGCCAGGAGCCTGCTTCAGAGTGGGCTCTCCATGATGTCCCAACCTCATACAAGGTGCATCCGCCTGCCCTGGCACGAGGTCCCCCACAGGCTACAGGGGCACATCTGCCTCACCATGATCTTGACCATGGGCTGCAGGGCAATCTCTGCTCTGGTGCCTGGAGGCACCTCCTGCCTCTCCTTCCTCACTGACTTTGGCACCTTCAGGGCTGTTTCTCCCATATTTTTCTCACTCCCTCTCTCTCACAGCTGTTGCACAGGATTTTTTATCTTCTCTTACACATTATCCACAGAGTTAATGTATGACTGTCCAGCAGTGTCACTAATGGACAATACAGCCAGTGGCAGATCCATTTTGGAGCTGGCAGAAACCAGTTTTTTCTGACATGAGGGCAGGTCTTGGTGTGTTCTGCAACCCCTGCAGCTTCACCCCAATATCTGGACATGTCAATGCAGCACGAATACTTCCTTCACACCAGAAGTGATACCATTTTTAGTTATTAATCTAGTGAGTTACACGCTTCCATATAAGTTTCTATAAGTTTTGTAAGTTTCCATTTATTATAGCAACATAAAGTTAATTATTAATTAAAAGGCAAAGAATAGTTGGGTTGGTGAGCATCAGTTCAATAACTCCTTTCCTTCCTTTGATTCACATACTGAGAAAATTTTTGAAGAAAATCTTTATATTAAACTGAAACTAAGGGTAGAATATGTTTTCGGCAATGTAATTACAAAAGCTATTATGCAGATGTTCAAACAGTCCCTAAAAAGATATTAACAATGCCCAAACATACCAAGCAGTAGAAAGGCACTTTAGAATTTAAACCTCCTTCCACATCCTAATACCATTCAGGAACTAAATAAAATTTACTTATGTCCAAAATAGAAGATTTTTAATGGCAATTTCCCTCTTTTAACACAAACCAACATCTTTCTTTTGGGCAGCTTTACTGAAAATCCAGCAGTTTCAATGGCAGGCAAGAGCTGTTTTAAAATAGGTCATCATGTTTAGTCTTATTCATGTTAGGACCAGCAGTCCCTTTGAAATACAATTTTTTTGTGGATTACTATAATAAAGCACTCCTAAGCCCTTATCAAAGAAAAACCTTGTGGCTATGAAGTGACAAAACATGTTACCAATTCTAAACTGCTCTTTCTTATTTAACCTAAAAATAAAATTAGGAGCATATGATTAATTACTTTAATAATAACAAGAAAAAATAAACATCAGTGCTTTTACTTATTATAATGACCACACGATCAATACCTATTGAATTGTGACTTAGTTTCCATAGCGAAACTCTAGATTCAGTGAATGATTTTTGATTATTAAAGTTTTATTAGGAAAAATTATAAATCTAAACAAAGGCACTATTTTAACCCATATTCCTTTTAATAAACAAACTTCTTACTTGTAACTAACTGGTCTTACTAATTAAGCAATAGTTATTTATATCTGAGACATTAAGTTAGGACACAGTGTTATCATTGACTAATTCTATCCTTTTTATCACTCTTCTTTGTGCAGAACAAATATGATCATTCATACTAAAAGTTAAAAATGTAACTAAATGTTTATTCTGTCTTTCTCCAAACAAAACCTTCTTCTATACATGAGAATATCTGTGTGATAGAAAGCTTGGGAATACATTACTCAGACCAAATTTTAGACAAGAACACTCCACAAATTCTGCAGAAGACAAGCTCATGTAAACTCTACAAAGTAGCTAAAAACACTTATCTTCCACCTTGTCTAAATAAATTCAGAATACATAAATGTACATTAGTGCTCAGCTATAGCACATGAAATTTCATTCAGCTTTGGCCACCTGCATTTTCAGATATCAAGCAGACAGAATTCAAGGCTTTCAAATAACAAGTACTTTCTCTGTACTCTACCCTGAAAGCACCTTTTCTTGGCCCAGTGCCTTCAGAGCATCCTCTACAGCAATTTTTCAGATGAACCATAAACAGGGCAGGAAAAAAATAGATTTGGATTTTTTATACATATTTTTGGAAGCTACAGTTTTTAAAGAGAAATATGGATACTAGGTAAAAATACAGTTTTCTTTCAATCATATTGGGATTTTGCTTAACTTTAAAATCTGGTGGAATCTTTGGTAAAGTTCCACAAAGAAATTAGAATTACTGCTTCACTTGAAATGTCTTCTGATGTAATATGTATTAGCATGGAAGTAATATCAACACTTCAGAAATATTTACCATTCACTTAAACTTAGCCCATCAGACTTACTACTTATATGTAAATCAGATTATCATCAAAATATCAACAGGCATAACTTTACTACCAATCCAAAAAGCTAATACATTAATAAAAAGCAGAACAAGCTGCTTCATTCTATCCATAGAATAAAATTAAGTTCTTAATTTTAAATAGTTTATAGTGTTTGCTATGTTATTTCATCACTTCATTACTGCAATGTTACAAGTAGTTTGAAAAAATATTATATTTTCCTGAAGCATTTTAACTTTAGTAAAAAATATGTGTTCGATAAAAGCATAATCCTCAGCCTTCTAGAAGTGACAGTGATGTTAGTTTTCTAGCTGTTGGATAATACATAGTTCAGCTGTCATTTACTGTGCAGCAGTCGGTTACACAGAATGAAATGAATCATAATCACAATGACTAGCCAAATTAATGAAAGCATGCTGAATCAAAACTCATGCTCCCAAACTGTCTTAGGGCCTGATTCAGCAAAAATATCTTTGATTTAAATACCATACAGCATATTCCATAGATACCTGTTTATCAAGATTTTCAAAGCAAGTAAATGCTGAATTCAGAATGCATAGCAGGACAACAGTATGTTTTTAACACCCTACCATCAAAAGAGACCTATCAGCTTGTAAATACACAGTAGCTAAACAAATCCCATTAAAACAATACATAGCAAAAGAGAGGTGGTGTGTGACTTAAGGAAAGAAACTGTCAAACTTTATAGAGTTTATAGAGCTTTCTTTGGGTCTTAATGTTACATTGTTTTAATCCTACAAGTAGTAGACAAATCCTGTTTGTGACTTCCCATCTAGCAATCTGACTTGCTTAATCTATGAGATTCTACCTTAAAATATCTGTTAGTCATTCTTATTGGGGAATGGCATTGGAAGGTTTTCTTTGCAATGTTCTTTTGATGATGGGCATGCTTAATCCCACATGCTGGAAAGATTTTATATTCCAAGGTCTTCTTTTAGATCTCATTCTTCAAAGGCTTTCTGAATTCAGTATAAAAAATATACCAAATCCTAAGAATAACCAGGGACTAGAAGGGAGGCATACTCAGGTTCCCAGCAGAGAGTCTCAAATGGTAAAGTTATGGATAAATGAGCATATCCTAATTAATAATTGATAGCAATATAAGCAAAATATGCAGATTCACAAACAGCTTCTAGGGAACCATAAACATCAGTGTCAGCTGGCAGTGTCCATGGCATTCTTACAAGACCAAATATATAATGAAGAGTTACTCTCAAAGGCAGAACTCTGCAAGGCAGACTCAACTTACCTAGCTCCAGAAGTCTGTGAGATAGACCTCTACATCTGACATATTCACTCTATCTTATTTTTAAGTCCACAGCCAGAAATAGCCTCTGCAATTCATCTGCCCATTTGGAATGTCTAATTTAAGATGAGATGGATCACATCCTAAAGGCACCTCTTTATTTCCATTTGCTTCAAATTGAACCTAAGTGATTTCAGAAATGGATGTCTTCCTCTGTAGGTATTCAGATCTGGTCAGAAGAACCCCAAAGAGTTTCTGGGCTCAAATAGTGTAATTCAAGCTTTAAACGATGTAGTGTGGAAATTAAAAAGATACCAAAACTGAGGCAATGATGTTAATTAGCCAAACAGTTCTATGCATGTTGAAGTTAAAGAAGTCTGATTTTGTGGGGACTCACACCTCATGATGGATTTATGTTGATGCCAGTGTTGGTTCTCCCCTGTAAGAACTCCTCGGTATGTAGAATGGTGTGAGTAGACTTTTTCAATCAGGAGTATGGACAATCACTTCCATTACCATCTTCTTATCTTCATTGAACCCCTAATAATTATGTATTTTTGGGACCTCAAATTTTTGTCAAATTTTTTGTAAGTCAACCAACATCTTGCACCTACTGAATAAATATGGCAGCAGATGCAACTGTTTCCCTTAAAATAATATAGCATTTGTGTATTTCCAAGTTGGTGAAAGACCTCCTTTATCAGGAAGAGATTTGAACACAGCTCTCGCTTCCCAAATGAACCAGTTATGGGTTCTGGAAAAGTTTATTCTGCATCCTAACAATGAAGGTATACAAGCGTGCAGTCAGGAATGAGAATGGACAGGCAAGAGGAAGTCAAATATCTCTATGATTAGGATACTCTCTCTCCAGAGGCAAGTCCTCATTCCTGCTCCAAGGGCTGCTGTGCATTTTATTTAAGCAAATTGAATGCAAAATTCATAAGAGGCATCTGATATAGACAGAATACAACTCAATGGCACTAAAGACAAACACTGCATAGCTGAGGTAATCAAATTCAAAATACAAAATGAGGAATGACTGATTCAACAAGAGCTCTGCAAAAAAGCATGGTGAAAGGATAGTAGATCACAAGCTGACCATGAATCCATAAGTGCTGTACCACAACAAAAACCCCAAACACATGTGACATTGTCTATACAAGGAAAGAGTTCCATGCAAGACAGTTTTATCATCATGCTCTCCCCATACTTTTGGAATATGTGTCTGGGTTTGGACACTGTATTAAAAAAAAAAAAAAATCAGTCAAAAAGTATATATAAAGACTAGCAGCAAGAATGGTCAGAAGTCTAGGAAATATGACTTGTTGAATCCACAGAAAGGAGTGATGAAAATACACAGGAGGAGATATTACCACATTTATGAAATACATAAAAGGTTGCTGCAAACCGAAAAATAACAGACTGCATTGCACTTCCATTGTGGACAGAGCAAGCAGCAAATGGCAGGAAAGAAATTTAGGTTTAACAGTAGGGGGGAAATTCTAGTGGTAAGGATAAGGACTTTGAGTAACTGAGACAAATTATCTAGGGAATTCAAGAAATCTCCATCCCTGGTTAAGTAGGTAGTGTAGTCATTCTTCTCACACCTTTCAAGAGTAATCTATCATTTGAAAAATGTAAAATTTTCATACTGTATACAAGAGCTTTACCCTAAGATCTGCTTGGCCCACTGTTCACTCTCTGCTACATAGGCAACACAGCACTTGCAGAGATGATTAGCTTGAATTCAGTGCATTGTCTGCTATGTGCCCTTGCCTCGGCCAGGAAAGCTATTTATTTCACTGGTTAGGTGGGGTCTCACAATTGCTAATCACTACTTTATATAAATAAGTGTCAGAAACTTCTGTCTTGAGAGCCGGTCATGCCTTGAGGCAAAGGATGGACTGGATGACCTGTTGAGGTCACAACCAGCTATGTTTTCTATTATTCCATGTGCTCTCTGGGCTTTAAACAGCTTTAAAATCACTTCTTCTCACTCATCCTTTCTGTAATCAGAAAAATGTATAAATGCACCAAGAGTTAGATAAACACTATATGGAAAAGGATTTCTTGATAGCACACTGGAGTACACATTTATGAAAAGTCATACAAAAGATGGTTGTAAACCATTTTCCAAAACAGGTTAACTTCTTCTAACTCACAATTTTATTTAAAGGTGAAAAAATTTTATGTCCTTCATATGCTTAAGATAGTACACATTCTAAAGTAAGTCAGCCCTCAAAAATACACAGAACCAAAATGCCACGTTATATTGAATACCTAGTAATGTTATGACCTGTTAAATAGTCTGAGAACAAATACAATATCATATTTGCTATAAGAAATGATTCACCTTAAAAATATTAATGTCAAATAAAGAATAGGTCATCAGGTAGTATTTAAGCAACCTCATATGAGATTTAAGAAGAAAAAACCAACCCCATAGAGACAGTAAACAAAGAAAATAATGGGCTTTATGTGTTGTTTAAAGTTTAAAGATTTTTCTTATGAATTTTCAAAATAGAAGCACTCAGACTTGTTTGAAACACGAGTTCAACTCTTGCTAACTCCTGCTAGAACAAACTCACTATATTTTTAATAAAAAGTATATCTCACTATATTTTTAATAAAAAGTTTAAAGTTTAAATCAAAGATATTCTTTATGGCCTCACATCAAAACTTAGAAACTCCTAAAGATACAGATACATAAAGTCAACTATTATGACTATTACTTTTCCTCTATCAAAATGCATGAGTTTGATTTCTTTATCAAAATGCAACTGAGATCACTCTGCAAGCATGTACTGTGATGACAGCCGATACTTAAATTCAAGACTATAAAAATACTGTCTTCCACTTTCAATGACAGAAACCAGCAGAAATTGCTTTGAACTCTTACTATCCAAAAATTACATGCATTTACTTCTTATATGCTCTGCTATTCCCCTATACAATCTCTTTCTGTTTGTCACATTAACTCTTACAGTCTCAGTCCTTACTGACATCTTCACAGCTTCAAGACCATAGCTTGGAAAAACTACATAAGGACACAGCCACCACATGATATCATGCAGAGGCAGCTGTTGAGCACAGCACTGATTTTGCAATTGAATTCAGTGCATTGTCTGCTATGTGCCCTTGCCTCGCCCAGGAAAGGTATTTATTTCACTGGTTACATGGGGTCTCACAATTGCAAATCACTACTTTATACAAATAAGTGTCAGAAACTTCTGTCTTGAGAGCTGGGCATGCCAGCTTTTGGATCACCAGAAGTACAAATAGCTCCTGAGATGAAGTTGTTGGAGTTTACTGAGTTTACAAATGCACCACCAGATTTGGTGTAAACTGTTTTTATTAATAAACTATAACAAACCCTCAACAGAGTTCCTTCAAGGGTGTGACAGCTCCTCCTGTTACACCATGTAGTCCTGCAAAAGAGTCTAAACTCAGTAAGCATTGAAAACAATATAGTTTAATATGAACTTCAGATTTATAATATGAATAGCTTTGTCTGAACAACGACTGCCTTTGAATGCCATTTGTAGACAACTAGTATTTCAAGAGATTCTTCCTGCTTATGAGTTTAAATTAAAACAAAGACTTGGCCACTCCTAGAGAGATGAGGTTTTCTAAGGTAAATTGTAGCAAATAACCTTGATATAGTAAAACATATTATTGAAACAGCCCTTGTGATCTAAACTTAACGTAAAAAATCATCCTCACCTCAAAGCTCATTGTTAATGTATAATGTCTGTTGCAGTAAAATAGGAATAGATGAGACCATAATGTGTTCACTTAATGTGTTCTTGGGATTTTATCTCCCCAGGTTTCTGTCAAAATGCATCATCAGTGAAGACATTGGGGGAGAAGGAAAGATCATACCAAAATAATCCTTCTTGGAAAAAGATGGTCTAATGGTCTTAGAAACTACCCTAGCATTCTGACTGACTGTAAATATGATAAAACTTGAAGGAAGCCACTAAAGCAAAAGGGTGAGGGGTGGCATTAAGCTGCCATTCTTAAAAATCCCATTCCACTGGCTTAAAATTGCAAGTTCAAACTATCAGTTTACTTTTTCCTCCTTATTATGGAACTTTGAATATGTTGCAAGTATTTTAAAACTTCACTGGCAGGGTAAAACCACATTTTACACCAGTTCTGCAGTAACCAATAACTTCTGTGTATTTTGACACTTACAATATATACACTAATTAGCCATTGTTTCAATGGAAAAATCAATTATTTGACATTCTCAGTTATTTAAATGTTACCCAGCTCAGAGATGCATGCAGACAAAATCCAGAATGGACCATTCAGTCTCCTAACCTCACCTCCAGAGACCACTGCATTTCACCCAGTCACTGCTTTCTAGGATACAGTCCCAGCACCTTAAAATTATGATCTTTACTCCTCTCTTTTGGATGTAAAATTAAATGGTTTTTTCTCTTTTTTTTTTTCAAAGAAGTGCAGAAAGATATTTATTTGACAAGACTGCAGAAAGCACATACTATCTGGTGTTGAATGTCTATTTTGGGGTTCTTTTTTAACTAAATCCTGTATCTGTTAGACAGATATTTTTCAGCCCTGTATGATGTCAAGCCTTTCTACATCCAACCAATCCTACTTGTATTTCCTGAATGTGGGAATGTCAGCACTATTGCAGTCTTCTAAAACTTTACTCAACATAAAAATTATCAAGCCAAATAATTAGTGTAACTGGTGCTCTGTATAATCTCCAAATATATTCTGCTTAGTCACTAGGAGGAAGTACTGCTTTAATCATTTGTAGACAGTGTCTAAAAGTGAGTTAGGTTCTTTAGAGAACAATTGAAAACACTGAGTCTTCTTGAAGAGCAAATGGTACCAGCCATAACAAGCTGACAAGTATTATCTACAGTATAAAATCTGTCATCAATCTAAGCATGTGATAAGAGTGAAGAGCAAGGAACAATGACAATTTTGAGAGAGGCCCAAAAAGCAGTACAAATTATTAAAACAAAAGAAAGGGGAGACTATAAAGAATATTACAAGGGAGCAGAATGAGGTGGTTGGAAGGGAAGAGGACCTGGCAGGGCATGAAAGAGGGCAAGTATCCTCCTCAGCTATATATATATATATATATATATATATATATATATATATATATATATATATATATATTTGTGTAACTTCCACTATCACTTATTTTATACTGCATAAAGTTATTACTTTTAATGTCACTTGGACCATATTTGATTTTATAAAACACAGAAACAAGAGCAAAATTATGAGTGGTGTAGCAATGAACCGTTCTAATCAGCACTCCAAATTCAGACAAAATGCGGTGCAAAATTATGGGAGCATAACATAACTAACATTGCCTGAAGTCCTAGTTTACTTTTTAGTCAAAAGCAAATCTTTTTGCCTTTTACTCTAGAAACTTTAGGAATTCCTATACATATCTCCATTTTCCAAAAGCAAAATCAATAATCAACACATATATCTTCTTTCCAGCCCTGAAATCCAAATCCAAAACATACAATACTTTTAAGACAGTGTAAATCAGAGCTGATTATTTATAAAGTAGGATAATTATTTATAAAATAGTACAATAGCTTTGTGAGTCTGATATTTACACTTCTGTGAGTCATGGCCATCGACTTATTGCTTCCTCTTCCCCAGGTGAGCATCCTGCCCCACACCTCACCCACTCACAGTGTCATACAGAGCTCACAAAGCCCAGCTTCCTCGGTTTTGTTTGTCAGAGGTTTTGTTTCATTCAGGGTTGCTACCCCATTTTTATCACATCTGTGCAATCACCGTCACAGTAACTGAGCCTGCAGTCAGTTGTGCCTTCCTAAGTTCACTCTGGACTTGACAGTGGTGGTTCACAGAGAGCCAGCATCCTCTAGCTAGCCCACTGTGTTTCCACCTTTCTTAGGTAAATCAGCTGACAAAGCCACACACTTCTTTTAAAAGAAATCTTTTACAAGGACCTCATGGCAAACCTGTAATGCTTTGCAAATATATGAAAAGTTGGATGATTTCATTAAATATTTTTTTCTTGGGAAAATTTGTCTACTACTGAGCCAGACTCTTGTGAAAAGTTGAAATACATGTCTTTTCATAGCTATGAGTTTGACTTTATGAGGAGAGCATTTTATCTTTAGAATACTTGTGATATTTCAAGTAGGAAAGTGTAGATGCACATCACACAGGCTGAAACAGAAGTCTTAATAAATAATGGCAGCATCCTAGCATCTATTTTTATTCCTGTGTCCATTCTCTCAACGCAGTTCTTTGATACAGAAATGAAGTACAAATTAAAAGTAAAAAAGCACAAGACTGATCCCATAAGTCAGTCTGTATGGAGGAAATGTGCTGTCTAAAATCTGTTAAAAAGCTTACACACACAAAACTGGATTTTATAAGAGGAAGGATGTGCATAATTTAAAGGAAAAGTGATCATCAAAAATTCTATCCTCTATCCAAGACTGTAAAATATCCACAAAGAAAAAAGTTGAAAATATGTAAATATTCTTTAAACAGCAAAGACTTACACCCAGAGTACAGACATAAATTCATTCTGTCACGCATTATGCATATTAAATATTATGCAAAATTTATATTCAATAACCTTGTCAAAAAGACAACTTCTTAGCCCATAACACTCAAAATGCACTCCAAGGGTCCCAAAAATTCCAGAAGAGAGACAGCCAAAGCAGCAGAGTTTGCCACCCATCCTTTTTAAAGCAGAAGCTCCACCTCAGGAACACAGTGCACAACTGTAGCTCAGCGTATTTCACAGACCAAACCAGGCCAAAGGACAGAGCAAATCTGGAAAGCTTCTACTTTCCATGCCATCATGTTCCATCAAATCCTGGCAAGAATTCATGCTGACCCGATCACTATTAGTTGCTACAGATTACAACTCAATACCATCTGTATTCCCTTCCCCAAAAAGAGTAAAACAGGCATAAGGAGAAATTATGTATCTATTTTAAATCCACACATCTTTACCCCAGGGACTGAAAGGAAAAGAATAAATAGTCCACATTACAGATGTGAGTCACACTACTTAATGCTCTTTTGGAAAATGCTCAAATACCACAGTGATGGGAACAGCATAAGAATTTGAAAAACACAAGATAGAAACAGAATGGAGAAAGGAAGTAGAGCCCAGGGAGAAGCCATTCATGCTGACAGTCAATCACCATAAATGATTTAAAAATAAATAGAGGGAATACATGCTTGCTGCTTTCTTCAACATTTGAACAGTTCTTGTGTTAATATCTCTAAATGTCAACTCTTGTTTTCAGCATTTTTTAATCCTGCTATATGTCTCCATGGAATGAAATGACACAATTTTATTGCTGAGGCAAAAATACCTTCCACTTCAAAAGAAGCTTGCCTTCGAGGAGAATTACACTTGAACAAAGACTGCAGGATTTAGCTCTATATTTATCTCTATGCAATAACAGTAGTTCATTCATATAAACATGGGAGGGTTTTTTTATTCTTTCTCAGAAGGAAAATATCTCTAAAGAGAATTAAACTCAGTAATATCTACATAAAGATGCTGGTATGACTGGTGGAGGGTTGTGCTTGATAAATCTGTAGATATTTTTAGAATAAACATGTACCTGATGGTTCAAGGAGACACTTCATATTAAGAAAAATGAAACTGATGAGTTATTCATCTGACACCAGCTCACTTCTCACTACCCTCTAAAATACTGTGCGCCATCTATTCAAATTCCATTGACAACAGCATTTTCCTGATAGCACTGCTTTAGGCTATCCTTTATGTATAAACTTTACACCTTACCATCTCCCTCACAGCTTACACAGAACTCAAGAGGACACGTTTAGTGAGACATAATGAGAAACTAAACCCTACATAAATTTTATCCTTAGATATGATCAAGACCTTTTATTTGCCCATTGTCTGCTTCCAAGATTCTCACTATTACAAATGAAAACAATTCTGCTTCATTTCTTAAGTTAGTTTTACCTTACCATTACTTGAGAACAGTTTATTCTTCATTTGCAAGCTTAACCATTCAAGCTCATCCTGGTATTGTACTGATGTTTTACTTCATATTTGATCATAAATATTATTCTCCACAGCAAAAGTTGACAGGAGCCTTCTTTAAAACTTTAATGTTATTATTATATATTTAATAAAAATAAATGCAACCTTAATTCCTTGAATTCCTGCAGCTTCCAACTCGAACTTCCATTTTTATCAATGATTTTTAAGAGTGCAAAAATTTTAGGCGAAAATTTGCATTTATTTTGGTATATAATGCAACTTAATAAAATAGTCTAAATGGTTTCAAAATAAAGTATTCCAATAGCAAACAAACTGTAGAGCAAGAGACTAAGATGTGGTGACAAAAGAAGGTATGGTACTTTATTTCCAGTGCTCACATTACACTGTCGTGCTTCAGAATGTTCATTCAACAAAAACCTTTTTAAACAGACTTTGAAATGTTTTTAGGAGATCTCCTCAACATTTAGGAGCTGTCACACAAAGTATATTTGAAGTTTTTGGTATGATGCAGTGAATCTTGGAGACAGACTTCCAAAGTCAGCAACTAAAGCCCAGAAGACAGCTTCCAGGTGCTGAGTGTGAAAGACCAGCTGCAATTAACATGTCCAAGACACAATGCTAATTTTGGTATTAAAAAAAACCCACTTAGAGCTTAGAGCTTCAGCTTCACCACACTCATCAAAGTCACATCCACGACAGCAGTAGCTTTGCTTATTTTTAAACCACTAGAAGTCAGCGTGGTTACTCCATCACTAAGGGAGAACAGTTTTCTCGACTTTACTCAGTGTCTGCCAGCCGACTGAGACGGGCGTGACCCACGCCGTGCACAGCAGCGGGACCCCCGGGCCTGCAAGGAGACCGGTGTCACCCCGGGAACGGGGCACGGTGCACGGGGAAAGCTCGCGCTTCCCGGGCCCCGCGCTCCTGCCCGGACACTCCCGGTGCCGAACCGGGCGGCCGAGGACAGCTCCCGGTGCTGAGCTGGGCCGGGTGGCTGTGGACAGCTCCCGGTGCTGAGTTGGGCCGGGCGGCTGTGGACAGCTCCCGGTGCTGAGCTGGGCCGGGCGGCTGTGGACAGCTCCCGGTGCTGAGCTGGGCCGGGCGGCTGTGGACAGCTCCCGGTGCTGAGCTGGGCCGGGTGGCTGAGGACAGCTCCCGGTGCTGAGCTGGGCCGGGGGACTGTGGACGGCTAGCTCCAAATGCTGAGCCGGGTCGCTCCGGACAGCTGCCGGTGCCGGTGCCGGTGCCGGTGCCGGTGCCGGTGCCGGTGCCGGTGCCGGTGCCGGGCTGGTGCTGGGGCCGGGGCCGCCCCCACGCCCGCGCCGGGCAGGCGGAAGGCGTCCCGCTTTCCCCGGCGCCGGGGCTCACGCTTGGAAAGAGCAGCGGGGCGGGGGCGGGCGGCAGACACGTTGTCGGGGGAAGATGGCGGCTGTGGCAAACCCACCCAGCCAGGCGGCCGGAGCCCAGGCCCCGGCGGTGCCGCTCCGCCCGGCAGGGCCGCCGCCGCCAGCACGGAGCCCGCCGCGCCCCCGGCACCGGGCCCGATGCTGCCGGTCCGCCCCCTCCGGCGGCGCCGACCGCCGCCCCGACCCACCCGCGTCCTCCCGATGGAACACGCCGGGTGAGGACGGCACCTGTGCGGCCATGTTGGGCGCCCGGTTCCCGCCGGCGCCGGGGCGTGCGGAGCCGGAGCCGCCTCGCAGAGCTCGACTAAGGCAGGCGCCGAGAGCTGCCGCGTCCCTGGCCGCTCCCGCGGGTCCCTCCCGCCGTGCCCCACACTCGCCCGGCGCCGAGCACCCCTGCCCGACCCCGGCCGCCCGACTCCTCTCTCCCGCCCTGGCCGTGCGGCCCCCGGGGCCAGAGGAGAGACTTTCGCGGCCCCGGGCCCGGGAGGACGAGAAAGGGATGCGCCCGCCCTTACTTGAGCACGGATTGCTCCTTCTCCTCTTCCTTCTTCTGGCGGTCCATGACTGCCAGGATGATCTTCCGCTCTTCCTCCGTGAGGTGGCTGAGGTCCGGCATCTCGGGCTGCGGGGCCGGAGGAGGCTGAGGAGCGGCGGGGCCGCTCCGGGGCCCGGCGGGAGCCGACATGTTTGGTAGGAGCTGCCGCCGCCGCTACGAGAAGCGCTGCCCGAACTCCAGCAGCACCAGCGGGAGCGGCCGGCGCCGGGAGAAGCACATACAAATCAATACCCTGTAATCAACCGGCAGCCTAATGACGGCCCCGCCGGGGAGGGGCGGGGTGCCCGGCAGCCCCGACCTCGCACCCACCCGCCGGGCCGCCGGCGGCAGCGGGAGGACGGGGACGGAGGGGCCCCGGGGGGCGAGCAGGGGGAGCGGGGAGGGGAGAGGGCAGCAGAGGAAGGGCCGGGGGCGGGGTGGGGAGGGAGAGGGGAGAGGGCAGGATTAGCCGCGGGAGCGCTGTGGTTTGGGTGCGAGCGAGATTATCCCAACCCCGAGCGCCAGGCAGGGAGAGGGGGGACGGAGCGAGCGTCGGGGGGTCAGGAGACGGGGGCAGCGGCTGCCGCCGTACGAGAGCGGAGCCCCGGCGCCCCGAGGCGCGCAGCGGGGAAAGCCCCAGCGGGCGAGCGCCAGTCCCGGCCGCCGGCCGCGGCTCATAATTCCTCGCCGCCGTCCATGGAAGGGGCCGCGGGGCGCCGCGCTCGCCTCCCGCCGCCGCCGCCTCCCGCCGCTCTTCTGCCGGACCGCGCCGCTTCCTGCCGCCGCCTCGCTTGGCTGGTGCCCTCTCGGCTGCGGGATGGAGTCCGCCTAACCCATGGCATGGCGGAGAGCCGGAGTCACGGGAGGGGGCTCCGCATCGCCCCGCTGCCTCCCTCTCCTGAGCCGAGCGGCGCGGGGCGATGCGGGGCCCGGCTGCCGCCCCTAGCGGCGCCGCGCGGGCTGGCGGCGGGGGGCGGCGGGCGGCAGCTGCCCTTATTTATTTATTTATCCCCGCACAAAAAATGGACGCGATAAAAATCACGCGAGGAAGGACAAGGAGGAGCCAAGGCGCCGGCGACGCGCTGGGAGGACCGAGCCCGGCGGCCGCGGGGGGGCAAGGGAGAGGGCGGGGAGACGCTGCCCCTGCCGCCGCTCCCGCATCTCCCGCCGCTCCCGCTGCCCATGCCGCCCGCAGGGCGACCGGAGAGGGGCACCCGCTCGGCCGGGCCGGTCCCCAAACGCAGCCCTAGGGAGAAGGATCTGGCGGGGGGGAGTGCCGGCCCCGGGAGGAGGAAATGGAGGCAGAGGGAAAGGCGAGGGCGAGCCGCCCGGGAGGCCAGCAGAGCACCCATATCCCTGTCCCCTCGTAGGCCCCACGGCACGGTCCGCAGATCGGGCAGAGAACCGCAGAGCACCATCAAGGGAGACGCGGGGTGTGCGCCGGACCGGCCTCCGGTTCCCCCGAGCCGGGAACCGCATCGCTGCTCAGCCGTGCCAATCCAGCCCAACAGACCTGCTGCTCCACGATCGCCCACATAAGGTCCTGCTGGAGTGTCCTTCACCCCACGCAAGGCGTGAAATCTACCCCAGCCTCTGTCTGGACAGATTCCTCTAACCCAGAAGAGCAAGAATATGACACCCATTAGAGAAGATTGGAGAAGAAAGTCCTCCTCCCACATGGGCACCAGGTAGTGGTGAAATAAACCTCTCAAAACTCTTTTGCTACCTATAAATCCCCCACCTGAGTAGTCATTTTGTTACAAGAAATAATTTCTGGGAAAAGCATCCTACACTACCCAAAATGCCATTCAGACCAAATAAATGGGAAATACCCTATCCAAGAATGCCAAAGAAACAATTCAATCCAAATCTGTATGTTTTACTCTGTAAGAGACAAGAGTTCTTCTTGCTGTTTTCTCACTTGATGAGACATAACATCAGTGCTGGATAACATGGAAGTGTATACAGCAATAATAAAGTGATTTTAAAAGGTTTCATTTCAGCAGTTTGAAATCTCATCCCAGATCATATAGTCTTGGAGCTGGTGTTGTT